>NC_087210.1:78681920-78689420 GCF_015104395.2 Macrobrachium nipponense | reverse complement strand
ATATGTATATATATATATATATATATATATATATGAATAACTTGATCACGAAGTATATAAAACGTGATGCTATGTATAAATAAAGGTTTTTTGCCACGAAGGAAAAAATGAAAAAGCGAGATAGCCAAGTACTGTCGGTCCTGTTCGGACCCTTTACTGAGGCAAACTGATTTTACAGAGAACAACATAGTCAAAAGAAAGCTTAATGTACAAACTGGCAATACAAGATTAGCAAGCAATAAGGACGATTTTCACTCTACAGAAAGGAGGAGCCGCCAGAGGCTAGCCCCACCTTGAAGGATACACGCAGTAAACAAGTGATTCTCCCAGAAAACAGTACATTTTGAAAAAACACGGGAGCATATACAATTTAATATGAATTTTTACACAAATTTCCCCCCACCCCCCAAATTATTATTAATGAAAAGACGAAGGAAAATATAAATATATATATATATATCGAGCAAGAGTAAGAGGGAGAGAAAAAAATATCGAACCAGAGAGAGAGAGAGAGAGAGAGAGACAGAGAGAGAGAGAGAGAAAGAGAGAGAGAAAGAAATAATAACTATATACATGTGGGATTAATTTATTAGTTGTTCATTTATTTTAAGGTCCTTCATAAACATCTTACAAATATATGGGTCCAAATGGTACATTCCCAGACTAAGATTTAGGTTGTTTTTATTAGTGATTTGTATAATTGCCGATTCCAGTAAATTTCTTGAAACATAATCATTAGATCTAGCAATTACCGAGGTATCACCCCAATTAATACAATGAGATTTTTCATTCAGATGGATAAACAGTGCATTTGAAGTCTGGGCTGTTCTAACTGAATACATATGCTGCTTTATACGTACACATAAATTTTTACTTGACTTACCAACGTAAAACGATGGGCAATCCTTACAAGGAATTTTGTAAATGATGTTGTTATTCGTTACGGGACTATTCTTAATCAGCATATCTTTAATGGTATTGTTATAAGAGAACACTACATTAACATTAAACGATTTAAATATTGATTTTACGGTTTCAAATCCACGAAAAGGTAAGCTAAGTACATTTTTAGACATTTCTTTTTCAGTAATAGCAACACTATAAAACTTTTTGTGAGCTTTTTGATAACATAAATCAATTAAATGAGGTGGGTAGCAGAGATCGTTTCCTATCTTTTTTATGTATTCTATTTCTTGGTCCAGATATTGTGGACTCGTGATACGCAAAGCGCGTAGGAACATAGAAGAAAAAATTGAAATTTTAATATTAAGATGGTGGCCAGAATAAAAATGTACATATGTTAAATTATATGTGGGTTTTCTATAAATACTGAATTTGCATTAGAAAGATTCTCTATATATTAATACATCTCGGAAAGGGATGACATTGTTATTTTCAATTTCAACAGTGAATTTTATGGATGGCACTAAATTATTCAATTTAGACAGTAAATCATTTACATCGATACCACCAGGTAAGACTACTAAGATATCATCGAACAGCCCAGACTTCAAATGCACTGTTTATCCATCTGAGTGAAAAATCTCATTGTATTAATTGGGGTGATACCTCGGTAATTGCTAGATCTAATGATTATGTTTCAAGAAATTTACTGGAATCGGCAATTATACAAATCACTAATAAAAACAACCTAAATCTTAGTCTGGGAAAGTACCATTTAGACCCATATATTTGTAAGATGTTTATGAAGGACCCTAAAATAAATGAACAACTAATAAATTAGTCCCACATGTATATAGTTATTATTTCTTTCTCTCTCTCTCTCTCTCTCTCTCTCTCTCTCTCTCTCTCTCTCTCTCTCTCTCTCTCTCTCTCTCTGATTCAATATTTTCTCTCCCTCTTACTCTTGCTCGATATATATAGTATATATTTATATTTTCTTTAGTCTTTCTTTCATTAACTAATTAATTTTGGGGGGGGGGCCGGGAAAAATTTGTGTTAAAAAGTTCATGATATTTTAAAATTGTATATGGTCCCGTGTTTTTTTCAAAAAATGTACTGTTTTCTGGGAGAATCACTTGTTTTACTGCGTGTATCCTTCAAGGTGGGGCTACCTCAGGCGGCGGCTCCTTTCTGTAGAGTGAAAATCGCCCTTATTGCTTGCTAATCTTGTAGTGTCAGTTTGTATGTTAAGCTTTCTTTTGACTATGTTGTTCTCTGTAAAATCAGTTTGCCTCAGTAAAGGGTCTGAACAGGACCGAAAGTACTTGGCTATCTCGCTTTTTCATTTTTTCCTTCGTGGCAAAAAACCTTTATTCATATATACATATATATATATATATATATATATATATATATATATATATATATATATTGATGTATATGATGTGTGTCTATATATAGTATTATATATATATATATATATATATATATACTATATATATATATATATATAATCAGTATATCTAAATATATATATATATATATATATATACATATCATATACGCATATATATATATATGTACTATATATATATATATATATATATATATACGATATATATATTCGTATATATATATATATATATATATATATATACGTATAAATATACGTTATATGTATATATATATATATATATATATATATATATATATACTTATATGTAGACACAACATTATATACATCAATATATAATATCGTATATGTGTGTTTACAAATATGTAAACACACACACACACACCACACCACATACATATATTATATAATATATACTGTGTACGTGTGTGTAAGTACTCTGCTGTTTCCCACCCGCGCACATCTGTTTATCTCTCCAGTTACCCGGCCCCCCACCCCCTCTCAAAAAAAAAAACTGGAAAGCCCAGGTCCCGATGAAGTCCATATGGATACTGGCTCAAAAACTTCAGGCCCTACACCCACGAATAGCAGAACAACTCCAGCATTGTATCTCAAATCACCAAGCACCCAAATGGATGACCACAGGAAGAATATCCTTAGTACAAAAAGACAAGAGTAAGGGAAATATAGCCAGTACACAGGCCTATCACCTGCCTACCAATAAGGTGGAAGTTACTAACAGGTATCATCAGTGAAAGGCTATACAACTACCTAGATGGAGACAAACACCATCCCCCACCAACAGAAAGGCTGCAGAAGGAAGTGTAGGGGCACAAAAGACCAGCTCCTGATAGACAAAATGGTAATGAAGAACAGTAGGAGAAGGAAAACCAACCTAAGCATGGCATGGATAGACTATAAGAAAGCCTTCGACATGATACCACACACATGGCTAATAGAATGCATGAAAATATATGGGGCAGAGGAAAATACCATCAGCTTCCTCAAAAATACAATGCGCAACTGGAATACAATACTTACAAGCTCTGGAATAAGACTAGCAGAGGTTAATATCAGGAGAGGGATCTTCCAGGGCGACTCACTGTCCCCCACTACTCTTCGTAGTAGCCATGATTCCCATGACAAAAGTACTACAGAAGATGGATGCCGGGTACCAAGTCAAGAAAAGAGGCAACAGAATCAACCATCTGATGTTCATGGACGACATCAAGCTGTATGGTAAGAGCATCAAGGAAATAGATACCCTAATCCAGACTGTAAGGTTTGTATCTGGGGGACATCAGGATGGAGTTTGGAATAGAAAAATGCGGCCTTAGTCAACATACAAAAAGGCAAAGTAACGAGAACTGAAGGGATAAAGCTACCAGATGGGAGCAACATCAAACACATAGATGAGACTGGATACAAAATACCTGGGAATAATGGAAGGAGGAGATATAAAACACCAAGAGATGAAGGACACGATCAGAAAAGAATATATGCAGAGACTCAAGGCGATACTCAAGTCAAAACTCACGCCGGAAATATGATAAAAGCCATAAACACATGGGCAGTGCCAGTAATCAGATACAGCGCAGGAATAGTGGAATGGACGAAGGCAGAACTCCGCAGCATAGAATCAGAAAACCAGAAAAAAAACAAATGACAATACACAAAGCACTACACCCAAGAGCAAATACGGACAGACTATACATAACACGAAAGGAAGGAGGAGAGGACTACTAAAGTATAGAGGACTGCGTCAACATCGAAAACAGAGCACTGGGGCAATATCTGAAAACCAGTGAAGAACGAGTGGCTAAAAAGTGCATGGGAAGAAGGACTAATAAAAGTAGACGAAGACCCAGAAATATACAGAGACAGGAGAAAGACAGAAAGTACAGAGGACTGTCAACAACAAACCAATGCACGGACAATACATGAGACAGACTAAAGAACTAGCCAGCGATGACAATTGGCAATGGCTACAGAGGGGAGAGCTAAAGAAGGAAACTGAAGGAATGATAACAGCGGCACAAGATCAGGCCCCCCTAAGAACCAGATATGTTCAAAGTACGATAGACGGAAATAACATCTCTCCCATATGTAGGAAGTGCAATACGAAAAATGAAACCATAAACCACATAGCAAGTGAATGCCCGGCACTTGCACAGAACCAGTACAAAAAGAGGCATGATTCAGTGGCAAAAGCCCTCCACTGGAGCCTGTGCAAGAAACATCAGCTACCTTGCAGTAATAAGTGGTACGAGCACCAACCTGAAGGAGTGATAGAAAATGATCAGGCAAAGATCCTCTGGGACTATGGTATCAGAACGGATAGGGTGATACGGTGCAAACAGAACCAGACGTGACGTTGATTGACAAAGTCAAGAAGAAAGTATCACTCATTGATGTAGCAATACCATGGGACACCAGAGTTGAAGAGAAAGAGAGGGAAAAAATGGATAAGTATCAAGATCTGAAAATAGAAATAAGAAGGATATGGGATATGCCAGTGGAAATCGTACCCATCAATCATAGGAGCACTAGGCACAGATCCAAGATCCCTGAAAACAGGAATTCTAGAAAAAACTAGAGGCTGAAGTAGCTCCAGGACTCATGCAGAAGAGGTGATCTTAGAAACGGCACACATAGTAAGAAAAGTGATGGACTCCTAAGGAGGCAGGATGCAACCCGGGAACCCCACACTATAAATCCACCCAGGTCGAATTGGAGGACTGTGATAAGAGCAAAAAAAAAAAAAAAAAAAAAAAAAATAATAATAATAATAATAAATGATAATAATAATAATAATAATAATAATAATAATATCCTATCCCATGAAATGAAATCATACCTCTTGGCACCCTTCCCACGAACGTTATATCGAAGAAGGGAAAGTAAAAAAAAAAAAAAAAAAAAAAAAAAAAAAAAAAAAACAGTTGAAATAAACGCAACTGCCCAATCGCATAATCGCCATGGGTCACATGCTACGAAAGGGGAACCGGGATACAGGAAACCCCCAGGGGGCCCACCTGACAAAACTGGGGAAGGTGGGGGAAGGGGAGGGGGAGTGGGGGTATTGTAGTAGTGGGGGGTGGGTGGGAGGGAAGGGTGTTATGGTGGTATTGTCCAGAACAAGGAAAATGGTGAACACATTCAGTCACTAGAGTGAGAGGCAGCCTTTTGGCTATTCCAGCAAAGTAATAGAAATTATATGTTTTTGCTATTTCCTACCTCTCTCTCTCTCTCTCTCTCTCTCTCTCTCTCTCTCTCTCTCTCTCTAAAAATATATATATATATATATATATATATATATATATATATATATATATATATATGTGTCTATAATGTGTGTCTATATATAAGTATATATATATATATATATATATATATATATATATATATATATGTATATATCATATCTATATATATATATATATATATATATATATATATATATATATATATATATACATTTATATACGTATATATATATATATATATATATATATATATATATATATCATATATACGATATATATATATACGTATATAAATATATATATGTATATATATATATATATATATGTATATATATATGTATATACATGTATATATATATATATATATATATATATATATAATATATATATATATACATATATATAGACACACATTATACATCAATATATACTATACGTATATGTGTGTTTACAAATATGTAAACACAGACAGACATATATATATATATATATATATATATATATATATATATATATATATATACTGTGTATGTGTGAGTGTGTAAGTACTCTGCGTGTTCCCACCGCGCACATCTGTTTATATCTCCAGTTAAACCGGCCCCCCCACCCCCTCAAAAAAAAAACAATAAATAACAAAAAAATCGTCCCTCACGTCCCCGTACATAAAACACCGAAGGTCAGAAAGTACCAACTTTAATGTCAGAAGGATAATAATAATAATAATACTAATAATAATAATAATAATAATAATAATAATAATAATACGAAAATATGAGTAGGATGACAGAGCTCTCCTATACGGCGCACAGAGCTTGGGTGTCCTTGATGGCATCCTTGGGACTTTAACTGGCCGGCGCTATATCAGGACAGTATTATTATTATTATTTTTTTTGTTTTTATCACAGTCCTCCAATTCGACTGGGTGGTATTTATAGTGTGGGTTCCGGTTGCCATCTTAGGAGTCCATCACTTTTCTTACTATGTGCGCCGTTTCTAGGATCACACTCTTCTGCATGAGTCCTGGAGCTACTTCAGCCTCTAGTTTTTCCAGTTTCCTTTTCAGGGATCTTAGGATCGTGCCTCCTAGTGTTCCTATGATTATGGGTACAATTTCTACTGACATATCCCATATCCTTCTTATTTCTATTTTCAGGTCTTGATACTTATCCATTTTTTCCCTCTCTTTCTCTTCAACTCTGGTGTCCCATGGTATTGCGATATCAATGAGTGATATTATTATTATTATTATTATTATTATTATTATTATTATTATTATTATTATTATTTTATTATTAATGTGGCAGTTTAATGTTAACATTTATTGATTAAATTATTCGTCTCTATCATTTTTTTAACAAAATGAGGATAAGAAACAAGATAAAGGAGACAAATGTTCCGAATGGCCTAAAAATACATCGTTCCAGATGCAGAGACTCAGAGCGAAAATCTCCCTTAAGAAAATGCTATCGGTCTCAAGAAATGTGAATGCCGCACTTTTTCGTCCCGTGTGAAAAAGGTTGAGAGAGAGAGAGAGAGAGGAGAGAGAGAGAGAGAGAGAGAGAGAGAGAGAGAGACGGGGGGGCAGGGGGAAGAGTGGGCTCTCACTTGAAAAGTGAAGATAGGATATCGGCATGACATGGTATACAAGTGTCTGGGAAGATTCTTTTGGGTTAGTTTTGTAACTCTCTCTCTCTCTCTCTCTCTCTCTATATATATATATATATATTATATATAATATATAATATAGTATATATATATATATATATATATATGATATATATAGAGAGAGAGAGAGAGAGAGAGAGAGTGAGAGAGAGGAGAGAGAGAGAGAGTGAGAGAGAGAGAGAGAGAGAGTCATACTCATTATTATTTTATTATTATTATTATTATGTTATTATTCTTATTATTTATTATTAT
>NC_087210.1:78676920-78679420 GCF_015104395.2 Macrobrachium nipponense | reverse complement strand
GGATACCCTTTTATTTTACCGCTAGTTTAGTTGCAATGATTTGTTAGGTTTAGTTATTAATTTCGTGAATGATAATCTCAAGGTATTCGAGGACTTTGATGAGTGAAATTCAAGTTATTATTATTATCATTATTATTATTATTATTATTATTATTATTATTATTATTATTATTATTATTATTATTATTATTAGTGTCTTGAACTTGTTTAAGTGAAATTCAAGTCATTATTATTAATTATTATTATTATTATTATTATTAGTAGTAGTAGTAGTAGTATAGTAGTAGTAGTAGTAGTAGTAGTGCACTGAATTTCAGTTTTTTGTAATTACAAGTAAGACGATCATGAGTACAAATAATCCTTATAATTGTTATTAGTAATTTTCATGAAATTCTTAGTATTTGCGCCTTGAATATTAGTTTTTTTTTTTGTAAGTATACTATTAGGTATTAAAGATATGAATGTTAATTATTTCATGATCTATTTCTTATTAATCCCCTCATCAATCCGAATTTTCCTTGGCTTTGTTTGTTATCAAGGTCTTTTCGTCAATATTTTTATCAGCCATTGACTCTTAACCTAGTTACTAATCATCAGATCCTAATATATACTCTCAGAGCTAAACCGTTTTTTTTATATTTACATGTAGTCCTTTTTTTCTGATACCTTTTTATGGTAAATTTACGATTATAATAACCCGAGTTCATTCCTTCATTTCTCAACATCAAAACCCTGTGATATGCCTCGAAATATATCGCCGTATTGTTCAACGGTATTGACGAGGAATCCTTAATTCAATCCTTTCCACGGTTGCAGACTGAGGTCGCCCTGATGTACGACGCCGTTCAGCTGTTCGCCAAAGCGCTGGATGACCTCGACAGATCGCGTCATATCGACGTCACGCCGCTGGACTGTGACGGGGACACGACCTGGGTCCACGGGAACTCGCTCATCAATTACATGAAATGGGTGGGTGGTGTTAGATTCAGCGATGCTCTGCTCTGCTCGCGAGCAGGACGACAGCTCGCGCGCGTTAACGAGCTAAAGGACTGCTTGCGCGCGCTAGCGAGCGATTACTTATATATAAGGGTTTAGTTGTATGTGGTAGACGTTACTTAGGCATTGCTTGTCGATTTGCATCATGTTGTATTTAAACTGACCTGCTGAGTTGTGTTTCAAATTGAATAGGTGGTTTGCGGGTCAGTTTTTGTGCATGAGTTGTACTGACGAATGGAAATTTGATCCTTGTTATCGTAGTATTATTTTTTTATCATTTTCTTTTTTATGGTACAAGTTTTGCATATTGGGAATCAATGAAGTGAATGTTAAAAGTTTTACCTCTTGATGTGTGTATATATATATATATATATATATATATATATTATATCTATATATATATATATATATAATATATATATATATATATATCTATCTATATACATATATATATATATATATATATGTTATACATGTTATATATATCCTATATATATATATATTATATGATATATATATCTTATATATAGATATATAGGTATAAATATGCGTGTGCGTCTATGTTACTGATTAATTAACTAGATATCTATATGTATATATGTTGGAGTGTCTGCATTTTGATCATCAGATTTTTTTTTTTTTTTTTTTTGTAGAGGAATTAAATCAGCTTCAGCCACTATGAGATAATTGAATCTCGCTCCCTATGAATAATGAGGTTTAAATCGCAGGTCTGTGTGGATGAATTGGGTTCCAGATTGAATTATTGTATTTTAGTCAAAAAAAAAATTTATTTATTTTTTTATTTTTATTTATTTATTATTTTTTTTTTTTTTTGAGTTTTGGCAGATTGGAACTTTGGTACTGTAGGTATCTAATTTTTATTTTATTATTATAATTTTTTAAGAGTTTTGACAGCTGGAACCCTGTTTTCTTTGGTACGGTAGCTATCCAGTTTTTATTTTATTTATTTAATTTTTATTTATTTACTTTTATTTTTTTAGAGTTTTGGCAGATGGAACCTTGTTTTTGGTACTGTGGGTATCCGATTTTCATTTTATTTATTTATCTTTCATCAATTTTTTTTTTTAGAGCTTTGGCAGATGGAACCTTGTTTTTTTTCTTTGGGGAGGGGGGATACTGTAGGTATCCAATTTTTATTTCATTTATTTATTGTTTATTGTTTATTATTTTGTTTTTATAATTTTGGCAGATAGAATCTTGTTTTCTTTGGTTCTGTAAATTTCTTACAGACGTTGTGGTAGTTAATCCACTTGGCTAAAACTGTAAATTTGTCTATGAGCGTCTCCTGTCAATGATTTTTTTTTTTTATTGCTCACAATCAGATATGACACCAGGTACCCTGCTACAACTGCTTGTTTATCGTTCTTACTTTCTTTGTGTGTTGTATGTTTAGATAGTCTTATTCGTGAAAATTGTGTGCAAGCTAGACAACTAATATGGTAACAAAATAGAGTAACATAATAATATCATAAAAATAGGGCAA
>NC_087210.1:78654420-78671920 GCF_015104395.2 Macrobrachium nipponense | reverse complement strand
TACCAAGTGCCACCAACCCCAATATAGTGACGTCAACCTCGTTAAAGCATACTAGCCACCCACTTAACTAATTTAAATATTTTTTTAACTGTTTATTTTCAGGCGAATTTTTAAATGTTTTTTTTTTAAATATAACTTAGTTATCAAAAAGGGGAAAAAACTCCCGAAAAATATTTAGTTGAAATTAATTAATTTTTTTTTATGTTAATTCATTGTCCTGATTTAGGCAATTTTCATGTATGGGATATATTTTAAATATAAATATATCCGTGCTTGAGTGGGGATTTGTTTCCTGTTTAAGATGTACTTTTAAATAATATTTGTACCCATACGTAAGTAACCGGATCTGTTTCTCCATTTCAAGACTCGAGCTAATTTTTAAAATCATTTCTTCCTTTCTTTGCTGTGTGTGTGTGTATGTGTGTGTATTTGGTTGTGTATGTGTTTGCGTGTATGTTTGTAAACGTGTTTATGTTTGTGTGTGTATATGTTTCTGATTTTGCCTGTGTTTATGTGTTTGATTGAATGCGATTGTGTTTATGTGTTGTGGGTGCGTATGTATGTGAATATTTGTGTCCGTGTTTTTGTTCACGTGTATGTGCTTATGTGTATACGTTTGTGTATGTATGTTTGTGCTTGTGTGTGTATGTATTTATGTGTTTTGTGTGCGTATGTATGTGTACGTGTTTATGTGCATGTGTTTCTTGATGTGTATATGTTTGCGTGTATACGTTTCTGTGTGTGTATGTTTGTGCTTGCGTGTGTGTTTGTGTGTGTGAATGTGAACGTGTTTGTGTGTGTGTGTCTGCGTTGTTGTATTTGCGTGCGTATGCGTATATGTATGCGTGTGTGTGTGTGTTTGTGCGTTGGTGTGTGTATGTGGATTTGTGTATACGTTTGTGTGTGTGGGTGTGAATGCTCTTGTGTGTGTGTGTGTGTGTGTGTGTGTGTGTTTGTGTGCGGATGTGTCTGGGGGTGAATGTGTTTGTGTGTATGTATGTGTGGGTATGAATGTGTATGTGTGTCCATTCAAACAGGCCGCCCCTTACAACATGCTACGGGAGACTTCCGAGCAGATGACGGGCAACGATCGGTACGAGGGATTCTGCGTCGACCTCATCCAGGAAATATCAGAGATCCTGGGCTTCAACTACACGGTGAAATTGGCCGACGACGGCCAGCACGGCAAATACGAGGAGAAAAGGAAGAGGTGGAACGGCATGATTGGGGAGCTGCTCGATCAGGTGAGTCGGATTCTGTTCGGTCGGTGGTAGAAGGAGGAGGTGCATGCTCTTAGATATCAGTCTTTCCAGTTAGGTATATGTATATATACCTGTCTTTCTGTCAGTAGGAGTTACATATGTTAGGGGGATTTACTCTCTGAATTGGTGTTTGTGCATTTTAGCAGTTGTGTCTCGTAATTGTCCTCCACAAACAGTCGGTCTGTATGTTTTTCCCGTTATACTTTTGATACTAACGAAAACAATAGTCGGTTCGTATATTCTTCCAGTTATTCTTTTCATACTTACAAAAACAATAGTTGGGTTGTATATTCTTCCATTTATACTTTTCATACTTACAAAAACAATAATTGGGTTGTATATTCTTCCAGTTATACTTTTCATACTTACAAAAACAATAGTTGGGTTGTATATTCTTCCAGTTATACTTTTCATACTTACAAAAACAATAGTTGGGTTGTAATATTCTTCCAGTTATACTTTTGATACTTACAAAAACAATCGTCGGTTCGTATATCCTTCCAGTTATACTTTTGATACTAACAAAAACAATAGTCAGGTTGTAATATTCTTCTAGTTATACTTTTGACACTTACAAAAACAATATTTGGGTTGTAATATTCTTCCAGTTATGCATATTATACTTATAAAACTTTTTTCTTTTTTTAATCACTAGAGAGCGGATCTCGCCATCGGTGACCTGACCATCACCTACGAGAGAGAACAAGTCGTCGACTTCACAATGCCCTGGATGAACCTAGGTAATTTAATCTATAGAGTCTTTGAAAGGTCCTGTGCCAACACCACAGTCTTTGGCCTAAATCTTATATTTCATTTCCAGTTCCAACACCATAGTCTTTTGCCTAAATCCTATATTCCAGTTCCAAATGCAGCACCTCAGTCTTTGGTCTAAATTCAATATCCCCATTCCAATTCTAACTCGACAGTCTTTGGCCTAAATCCTATATTCCAGTTCCAGATGCAGCGCCTAAATTCTGTATTCCCACTCCAATTCCAGCGTCTTTGGCCTAAATTCTACATACCATTCTATATTCTAACACCGCAGTCGTTGACGTAAATTCCAGATCCTACTCTAATTCCAACACCAGTCTTTGGCCTGAGTTCTAGATTCCATTTCATACTGTACCACAGTATTCACAGCAGCTAACGAACAATGATAACAGCAAATAAAGTCGACCACCTTCTCCCCTCCTGCAGGAATCACGATCCTCTACCGAAAGCCGACGAAGAAGCCGCCCAACCTCTTCAGCTTCCTCTCGCCCCTGTCCCTGGACGTGTGGCTCTACATGGCGACGGCTTACTTGGCGGTGTCCTTGCTCCTTTTCGTGTTGGCTAGGTCAGTGTGGATTTTGTTTCCCGTTATATATATAGTTTTTAGAATTCCTCTCATTTGTTTCAAATCGCTCGCCACTACTGTAAATTGTCCGCTCCATTCTAAGTCGTCCTCAACAAAGTTATCTGTCCTTCGTGTCCCTCAGACCAGGAAGAATAATTGATAGCTTTGAAGTTGTACGACGGGAATAAAACACGCACAATCACACGTTCTTAATCAGGTCGATACGACATCAGTATTTACTCATCTGGGTTTACATCAGTACCAAGTTGACAGATTCCCATTTTGCTGATAATAATCCGTATGATGTTGCCATAAAAATGTAGGAGGAGATTTTTGCACTAGATCGAAGATATAAAGCAGTTATCGATATAGAAAGATTTACTCCCAAGTATAGATATATAGAACTTGCATTCATAGACTACTTTCCTCTGAAGTAAAATAGGAAAGTTAAAAAAGCTTTCTTATTCATAGGGAACTCTTCCTTCATAAACAACTCAAGATATACAACAGAAGCATTATTTCCCCTTCTTGAAAAGCAGCGAAAATCAGTTTTCAAAACGTCAGCTTTCTTTTTCCTTCCCATATAATATTTTCGTCTCATTTCCTGGAAACTGACCCATGTCATATTTTCCTCCCTTTCCCTGGAAACTGCCCCATATATTATTTTCCTCCTTTTCCCTGGAAACTGACCCATGTCACGTTTTCGTCCTATTCCCTGGAAACCGACTCATTCCCTGGAAACTGCCCCATATATTATTTTCGTCCCTTTCCCTAGAAACTACTCCATGTCATATTTTCGTCCCTTTCCATGGAAACTGACCCGTATAATATTTCCCTCCCTTTCCTTGGAAACTGCCCCATTTCATAGTTTCGTCCCATTCCCTGGAAACCGTTCCATTCCCTGGAAACTGACCCATATAATATTTTCCTCCCTTTCCCTGGAAACTGCCACATATAATATTTCCCTCCTTTTTCCTGGAAACTGACCCGTGTCATGTTTCGTCCTATTCCCTGGAAACTGCCCCATGTCATATTTTCCTCCCTTTCCCTCGAAACCGTCCCATACCCTGGAAACTGCCCCATATATTTTCATCACTTTCCATGGAAACTGTCCCATGTCATATTTTCGTCCCTTTCCCTGGAAACTGCCCCATGTAATATCTTTGTCCCTTCCCCTCGAAACTGACGATCCCAGGTTCTCCCCCTACGAATGGTCGAACCCCCACCCGTGTGATCAAACCCCGGAGAAGCTGGAGAACGAGTTTTCGCTGCTCAATTGCCTCTGGTTTTGCATCGGATCTCTGATGCAACAGGGAGGAGACATCCTGCCCAAGTAAGGGAGAAGAGGCAGTGCTGGAAAGACGTTGCTGTTAAATGCTGTTGTTCCTGTTGTTGCTGTTGCAGCCTCATTTTGGCGACGTGGCTGAAATCCCCTGAGATTTATTTTTCCTTTTAACACTGAGTTCATAACTGTTTCTTAGCTCTTTTGGGCGTTTCTCACTGACTAAAAATACGAAAGGTTACGACTGCGTCCAAGGTTGGTCAGATCTGGACGGTTTTCCAGATTCTGTGTAACGTCTTTTATTGATTTGTTAATTCATCTGATTTTCTGATAAATATCCTCCTCTTTTTGTATTTTCCATTTTTACCTTCCGTTACTTCTTGAGAATGAACGCCATCATATTCTTTGGAAGCTTGAATTTCAAGTCAGTGGCCCCTGTGGTGGGGTTGTTCCATATGGATAGGGTTCATCTTCTGAATAATAATAATAATAATAATAATAATAATAATAATAATAATAATAATAATAATAATAATAATAATGTTAAGAAATTCACAGTCTCGTGAAGAACAAATTGTTAAAAAATCCACAATTATATAATAAAATATATTTCTAAGTAAAAAACAGACTTTCGAACACCTGAACGGTGTTCCTCATCAGTGTAGACGTTAAAATATATTTTGATATATAATTGTGGATTTTTTATCAATAATAATAATAATAATAATAATGAGAATAAGAAGAAGAAGAAGAAGAAGAAGAAGAAGAAGAAGAAGAGAAGAAGAAGAAGAAGAAGCGGGAAACTTGGGCAGATAGTAGAGCTCATTAAATCTAATTAAACCTAAAAGAAAAAAAAAACACTGACAATTTACGTAGATTGAACAGACCAGAAGACAACCTTAACTTCAGTCAGTAACCTTTCGTCCTGGAATGGCCAACTAACTAACTAACCTCTGCCTTCCATCTGTGTGAAACCTCCAGGGCATAGCATGCTTGCGTCCATCACCATTTTTTTTTATCTTACATTTCGCTGATTTGTTTAACAGTGACTGAAAATTCTGTCCTTAGAATCATTTAAAAGGATCAGGTATGTGAGGTCATGAAAGTCATCTTTAAGATTTAAAATTTTTCCAGGCGTTTTGTTTCCAGAAATGTTTCCAGATAAGCATTTTTTCCAGATATTTCACCTAAGACAAGGCCAATTTATTTCTTGTCTTGAGCATCAGCTAGTTGCTGTTTATACCTTTCAATATGGCAATTTGTACTAGGTTGCTTCTTCTATTTAACAGTTCTAGAGACAAAGACACACACACACACACACACAGGCAAGTATAAACCTTAATCTTTGGGGCTGAGCACAAGAACAAATCAGAAAAGTGCAAGATTAGTCAGAGGATTATAATTCTTTCAAGATGTAAGTTGGCCTGTCTATGAGTGTTTCAGTCATGTAGAGATAGAATTTTTTTTCACTGTAATAACAAACATATCAAAGTGATATTTCCATATGAGTAAACAGATGAGGATCAACGTACATCCATGGAGTCCCAGTACCACTACAAGTATTTATGGCTCAGAATGGTACTGGGACTTTATGGACACCCTGTATTTTGAAGCCGAGTGTCATCTGATTCCGTTCTGACGAGGAACGTGGAGTTCCTCATAATACAATATTTCATTCCACCTCTTTTGTTGCATCTATATGGACATCCCAATTCCTCTGTCAGGCAACGTTTCACTTGAGTGAGATCGCAAAGGCATGCTATATCCTGGTATAAGGGAAAGGAGATATTCTCGTAAAGATCACATTAGATCTCCAGTGGGAGGTTTTGTATAAAATCTCCAGTGGGGTTTCTTGTTAATAATATCGTTTCGTCGACTTTTTGATGACTGTTTCAATCTCAGAGAATCAATCGTAACTTTCAGTGTATAGGGAAAAAGGGAGTATCTCCTTCGAGTGTGACTATGTTTCTATGTTCCCCCTTTTAATACCCACCTCTCAATCTTTGTGTCCTCCGCTGCCTGTCTCAGCCTACCGTGCCCTCCCTCCTCCTGCCCCCCCCCCCCCTTGATAAGTGTGCTATCTGTGGCCCCCTTCCCCTTTCGCAGGTTAAGTCCCTATGAATGGATAGCGTCATTTCCCTGCCGAGAAGAAGAGGAGAGATCTCTGGAAAACCAGTTTACTCTGTTCAACTCGCTCTGGTTCACAATGGGCAGTTTACTCCAGCAAGGCACTGACCAGCAGCCCAAGTAAGATTTCGTGCAGTCTTAGATAAAAAAAAAAAATGCCTTCTTCAAAGGTTGATATGATATAGTCTTCCAAAAGACTTCTCATTCGCTTTGCAGAGCGAACACTACGATCGAGTTTGGTTTTGCAAAGCGAACGCCACCGTCGAGTTTGGTTTCAAAGAGCGAATCACTCGTAGGCTGTTAGTTGAACTGAGTTGCTGTTTCTCATCTTCTTTTTTTTTTTAAGTTGTGGGTGTTGTTGTTGTTGTTGTTGTTGTTGTTGTTTTAGTCCTTTTGGGTTGCCCCAGCTCATGGAAATGCTCTTCCTGGAAGCGTCAATGGAAATTTACTGTGCTACCTTTAGTTAGAACTGGATGGAAAACTGAGAATGAGAGAATGACGCCGCACAATGTCGTGAATTTCTCTGCTGGAGTCTGACCTGTTTGAATTCGAGAGAGAGAGAGAGAGAGAGAGAGAGAGAGAGAGAGAGAGAGAGAGAGAGAGAGATCTGACTCATGACGGAATTTCAAATGAGAGGTTTGAATTATGTGCTCCAGAATGAAGTAATTTGAGAACTTTTTGATCGTGTGAGTGATTCGTTGGTTTTAGGCCTTTGGTGCGTAGAGAAAAAAAGCGGTCAATTGGTAAACCGCAAATAATCTGATATTCAAATATAAAAGAGCGACAATTAAGATTAAATCCCTGGCTACATATAGGAAGAATTTCAGATAGTATTTCTCGTCCGATCTTCCAAAGCTGATTTTCGAACAGAAATCGTGAGGTTAATCCGTCAAATAACATTTGAGGGGAAAAATGTTCACTTCTTGAAATAAAAAAATGTTCCAACTTTAATTAAAGAAGTTTTGAAACTTCTTGGTTCATGACAGCAACGTTCCGTAATTAGGGAGAAAAGTCTTGCAAATGGATATATCTTGTAATTACCCGTTTTCAAAAATTGTTTTAGACATTCCTTCAGACCCGAACCGGGCCGGGGTTTTTCTGATACCCTTTTCTTGAAAATAGTTCTGGAAGTGGCCGGCTGGGTAAAAGAGTTTTGAAACTAATTGTTCTTATTTTTTTTCATTCCACGTTAATTTTTATATATATTTGGCGAATGGACTGTAACACTAAAAATGTGTCTTAAGATTTCGAAATTTGTCCGCCCCATTTAAGGTCAAATTACAAAAAATACTTGGAATGATAAAATTAGTTATAGCGGTGTATATCTCAAGAGGTTGATAATAATAATAATAATAATAATAATAATAATAATAATTCTAATAATGATAATAATAATAAAATAATTAATAATAATAATAAAATAATAATAATAATAATAATAATAATAACAATAATAATATAATAATAATTAATGAAAAGACTATGTTTAACTAAATTTTATTGATTCACTCTCATAAACTGTAATAAAATTCTAATTTTATCTTCACGGTAAACTAAAGATTTGTCTCCATTAAATTAGTGCCACGTTAACAGGTGTGCTTTTATATGACACTCTTCATTTACATTCAGTCTGGAAAACGCTCATCACAGTTAACAGGAAAATTTAATTAATTTTTAAGAATTTCTGCAAATTTCGCATCGTCTGTCCTTTATTTTGGTCTGGCAAATGTTTGTAATACTTATATAGAATAAAAAAAATGGGGAAACTGCTGACAATTTCCTCCATTGCCAACGACGGACGGGAAAACGTGACGGGAAAAGGTAGTCGGCGGCACAGCCTATATGAACGCAACCTCCCCTTCCCCTATTGAACCCGGCCTTTTTGCTTATCGTTTGTAGCTTTCGCTGTTTGGACGTTTTTGTTTTCTCTCATTCCTTCTCCCCGACCCCACCCCACCCCCCCCCCTCCACAAATTTCTGCTTTTGTCGATGGGTTGATAATTGTCCCCCTCCACCCCACCCCCATCCCCCCTGGCTGAGTGTGTGCTTCCATGTTTCTCGCAGTAGATTACGTGTTATAAAAAAAATGTTTAAATGTGGTCTAGTGATGCAAGAGGTATTTTGGAAACTTTGCTGCTCTTGTGTGTGTGACTAATACATATTAATTGTTGTTTCTGTAATATTTTGAAGTATGTTTGGGATTGACTATTGTGACATGTTTGGTTAAATTCAAAACTGCTGCATTTGTTCATCACGTGTTTGTTTTTTCCTGTAGTTGTTAGTGTCTGTTATTGATGTGTGAGGTCTACCTGTTTACATTAATTAAATACTTGTATTGAATATATAAAAAAAAAAAAAAACTTATGTCATTTCAAAGATTATTAAATTGGATATGATAAATGTAGCATATGTTGGGATACTTTTGAAACTCAAGAAAAAAAAATTTTTGTATACATATCCCAGGGTACTAATGACACATATTTTTCTCCCCTTTCTTTTTCTCACCTCATGCTATGTGTTTCCCTGTTTCCTTCATTAAAATTTATTTATTTTCTTGATCCATAATTTGTTTATATTAATTTCCTGTCTCTCCCATTTTCATTGTTTTATTATTTTTGCCTGCTTCGTTATCTATAACCATTTTATTTTATATATTTTCTCTCTCTTCCTCATCTGATTTGGACAATCGCTTACCAATTTAATCCTTATTTTATTATCACTCCGCACGCTTGCTTGCGCTTCTCTCTCTCTCTCTCTCTCTCTCTCTCTCTCTCTTCTCTCTCTCTCTCTCTCATTTTATTTTCTATTTTCATTATCTCCCTCATCTGACACGGACAATCGTTTACAAATCTAATCCTTATATCCTTATTTTATTTCCACTCTGCACGCTTGCTTTCCCCTCTCTCTCTCTCTCTCTCTCTCTCTCTCTCTCTCTCTCTCTCTCTCTCTCTCTCTCTCTTTTCCCAGAGCCGTGTCGACGAGGATCGTAGCTGGGATGTGGTGGTTCTTCACTCTCATCATGATCTCCTCCTACACTGCCAATCTGGCAGCCTTCTTGACGGTCGAGCGGATGGAGTCACCTATTGAGTCTGCGGAGGACCTGGCTAAACAGACCAAGATCAAGTACGGGTCTATGGGAGGAGGTTCCACCTACACCTTCTTCAGGTGGGTTGTGAGGAGTCCCCGAAATGGACAGACACCTGTTTTTGGCTTTCCTTCTCTTCGTTCTGTTAACCTTTATCTCCTCTTACTTCTTCTTAATGCAATGGACTATAGTAGATTCACATCAACCGTGCATCTGATGTCTAGGCCAGTCTCTTACGACGCTCCTGATTGGTTGTTGGTAAGCCAATCACAGGGCTGGAAACTCTCAGTCTCTCTCGAGAGTTCACATAGGCAAGATGTACGTTCCACCTCTCCTGAGGGATACTTTTGAAAGAAGTATCCCTCTGGAGAAGTGAAACATACATCCTGCCTATGTAAACTCTCTCGAGAGACTGAGAGTTTCCAGCCTTGTGATTGGCTTATCAACAGCCAATCAGGATCGTCGTAAGAGACTGGCCTAGACATCAGATGTACGGTTGATGTGAATCTACTATGGTATAGAGTTGATGCCAGAGGCCAAGCGCTTGGATCTATGAGGTCATTCAGAGCTGGATAGGAAACTGACAGGAAAGAAGCTTTTAAAAGGTGTAGAAAACCTCAAAGCAATTTCTCTATGAAACTGTTAGGAGAGGGTGGATAGCAAGATGGAAGAAAGATAATATGAATGGAGGTACAGTAAAAGGAATGAACGGGGTTGCAGCTAGGGTTCGAAGGGACGCTGGAATGAACCGTCAGTAATGCCTACAGTGCGCCCTGTGAGGTACAATTACGGTACTAACCCCTTATGGGGTACTTCTCTCTAATGAGTACTACATTCTTGGGAAGCTTGAACTTCAAGTCATTGGCCCCTTTGGTGGGCTTGTTCCATATGCATAGGGGTTCTTCTGAATAATAATAATAATAATAATAATAATAATAATAATAAATGGATAAGTATCAAGATTTGAAAATAGAAATAAGAAGGATATGGGATGTGCCAGTAGAAATTGTACCCATAATCATAGGAACAC
The DNA here is from genome assembly GCF_015104395.2 of Macrobrachium nipponense. Taxonomy (NCBI): domain Eukaryota; kingdom Metazoa; phylum Arthropoda; class Malacostraca; order Decapoda; family Palaemonidae; genus Macrobrachium; species Macrobrachium nipponense. The sequence continues at coordinate 78,661,798 of NC_087210.1, read as the reverse complement.
TAGGAGGCACGATTCCAAGATCCCTGAAAAGGAAACTGGAAAAACTAGAGGCTGAAGTAGCTCCAGGACTCATGCAGAAGAGTGTGATCCTAGAAACGGCGCACATAGTAAGAAAAGTGATGGACTCCTAAGGAGGCAGGATGCAACCCGGAACCCCACACTATAAATACCACCCAGTCGAATTGGAGAACTGTGATGGAGCAAAAAAAAAATAAATAAATAAATAAAAAAAAAATAATAATAATAATAGATGAATTTCCTTCACCCAAAAATAATTGAGTTTTCCAAGTTGTTCGTTGGACAACTGTCCCGTCGTAAAAAAAAAAAAAATATGAATAAATAAATAAAAACTTTTTACCATCTCCCAAACAGCACCTCCAAGGTGCCGACGTACCAGCGCATGTTCAGCTTCATGGAATCCCAGACGCCCTCCGTCTACACGAAGAACAACGACGAGGGCGTGAAGAGAGTCCAGAAGAGCGACGGCCTCTACGCCTACATGATGGAGTCCTCCAGCATCGAGTACATCACCGAGAGGTACTGTGACCTGACCCAGGTCGGCGGGCCGCTCGATTCCAAGAGCTACGGCATCGCGCTGCCCCCAGGTACGAATTGGATCTTTTTTGGCCCGAAAATAGTTTGGCTTGAGGTCAGGTCAGGGTTCTTAAGTGATATGTATGTATGTATGTATGTATGTACGTATGTATATATGTATGTATGACATCCCATGTCCATACTTTACCAGTGATCAGGAGCACAGAAGGAAGTGCTCGAAATATATGGTTGCAACGTTAAAATAAGGTTTCATGGGCCTTTTTATCTTCATATTATACTGTTGTATTACAGTAAAAGACATTCATATATATATATATATATATATATATATATATATATATATATATATATATATATATATATATGTATATATATATATATCATATAATATAGTGTGTATGTATGTGTGAATATTAATGTATTATTACTCTTATATTTTTATTTGTCGTACACATGTACTCATAATGCATGCATAATTATATTCACCTATTCTTATATATATATATATATATATATATATATTATATATATATATATATATATATATATATGTATATAATATATATATATATATATGTGTGTGTGTGTGTGTATATATATATATATATATATATATATATATATCTGACACCCACACAAACATACAAACATAAATACATACATACATACATACATACATAGATACACAACGTAAAATTAACCTGTTAAAGAACTTAGCCACTAAGTTAACGAAGTCTTGTAATCAGATGTATTATATAGAATTAGGTCTTTGCAACTTGCGTTCAGTACATCCTATTTAGTAATGTTTACGAAAAATCCACCTCTACTATATCATGGTATATCAAGATAAAACTTGAGCTACGTAACAAATGGCTCTTGCAAAATAATTGCTGGAATCTTGCAAAGAAAAGAGAATTGCCAGTTGTCTGGAAACTCGATTGATCAGGGGCAGTCATGAGAGAGGGTAAGAAAGTCAGAGTTTGATACATACGAAAATCCACATCAGTTAGAGGCAGAAGATTATAATTGGATTTTGTGATTGAGGTTTTAGTTCTGTATGTCATTATTGGTGTCTACATTTATCGTTTAATCTCGTAAGGCTTTCAATTCACGTGTACAAAATATTAGACTCTCCTTTCGTACATACCCTGTATACTTTTCCTTGTACTATATCCTCAGAATACTCTTAAGACTTTTTGCATACATACCCTGTGTATACTTTTCCTTGTGTATCCTCAGAGTATCCTCATACTAACACAGCTGTATTATATTTATGTGGTTATTAACCTTATGTTTTATTTTATAAATTGTTAATGACCTCTTTCTTTCAGATATTTGCTAAATGATACCTCTAAATGTAGTTATATATATTTGGAAATCCAATTATTCTTTACTGTGGTGCTTGTAAATTGTATGTAATTATGTGATAATATGTAAGTGTGTGTGTGTTCTATGAAAAATATAATGAAATGTTATTTTCTTTACATCATTCGTCCCTTATACCCTACATTATTCAAAGTTGAAACAGGGACTTATGATCAACTTTTGTTTATATTATGTCTATTACTTACTGACTGCTTTCGTGACCTTTTTTTAAGGGTCAAAGCCACAAATGTCTCAATACCAACATTTAGAATGACAAAGCCTATATTGTGAGTGATATGGACTTGAAACTGCAGACCAAAATAATTGAAATTTTCATTATTTTGTGTACTGCGTCCCAAAACAAAATTGTACTTAGCATCCTCGGATTTCTACTCTCTATTACTCTCCGAAGACAGAAAACCCATTCAAGACGTGTTATTGTTCAGAGAGACTAATATATAAATGAGTTAATATGGTTCTCCTGTTATAAAAAGTCGCATATGTGTATATGCATACTTGATCAAATGTACAACTGTCCCGTGCATCCATACAATTAATAACAGAGCCTCTTTTTAAACAGGTAGGTATCTAAAATATTTTATTAAAAAAAGATATTTACCAGAAATTTCATTTTAAAAAATTACAAGCTTCCAAGGACTGACTGTCCCTATCGTCCGGACGATGAGGACAGATAGTCCTTGAAAACTTGTAACTTTTCAATGAAATACCTGTAAGATATCTTTTTTAATAAAATATCTGTTAGCTACCTTCATGTTTAAATGAGGTCTTGTTATTAATTGTATGACTATATGTATTAAAATGTGCCTAACAGTTATTCATCAATAAAATTTAGCTATGAGGCCTTTGAGATGTTAAGCCTCTGACTCCTTCATTCAGTCGAAATCTTTGCATACAATTGTTATCTCTCGCTTTGAGTGGCCCTTGCAACGGGGCCTTTGAAACGAAATGATAACAGCAAATTAACATTTTTGCCAAGTGTGCATGTTTATCTTTAACATTTTCTCCCCTATGCTTGATATTCATCATAACTTGTACTGAGTGTGAATTGTTTGTGTTGCGAAATGTGGAAATGTTCCGAGAGACCAAACCCTGTTTACGTTTTACAACTGAATGCAAACACATCAGGTTCCCCTTACCGAACGTTGCTGAATTCGGCTGTGCTGAGGCTGCAGGAGATGGGCAGACTCCACGCCCTTAAGCGCAAGTGGTGGATGGAAAAGAGGGGTGGGGGCACCTGTAAGGTAACATACCCCAATTTAGCCCAGGAGGGTCTTGACTGGAAGGGGATGAGATCCTTCCATTTTGGCAATCCTTATGGCTGCTCTTATTATTATTATTATTATCATTATGCCTTTTTTTAGAGATCTGTTTGGTTTTATTCATATTTTCTATTTATTTATTTATTTATTTATTTATTTTTAGTATTGTCACTTAAGATAGGACGCAAGCGAGATTAGTGCAGAAGCATAGTTGGCAGAGTCGTTCGATTACTAAGGCGTTTTCATGGTGTTTGTATTTATATGTATGCTTAAAAAAATCAGAGTAGATGCACGCGACTTCATTATAAAAGCGAATACCACAGGAAAATGATAGGCAGAAATCCATACTGAGTGCTTTCTCCTTTATTGAGGCACTGTTGAGGCCAAAAAAAAAAAAAAATGCCTTAATAAAGGCGAAAGCACTCTGTACGGATTTCTGCCTGTCATTTTCCTGTGGTATCCACTTGTATGCTCATTTGAACTAAACTGTGTCAGTTTCATTTGCGAGGCATTCCAGACACGTGGTTAGTAATCAAACGAACTCTTAAGTCATGACAGCTTATGGTAAATAGACCTATGTATTTTGTGTAACAAGGCCTCAAAGACACCGGCCTGTTTTTAGCGCTGATTCCAAGTCAAGCCACTGCCATGGAAAGCATTGCATTGTTATCAGCAGTCTCTCCTTGCATGAGTACTGTTTCTCAGTTTCTCAGTAGTCTCATCATGAGTGGATGAAGTTCTGTCACTTCCACTAAGCACAGCATAAGCACGTACTTCAAGATCACGGATTGCATCTTCAATTATTGTTGTGATGAAACAGCTGCTTATTTTTTTTTTTTTTTGTATTCCAGATGCATCAGTGGAGTTTTGATCACTCTTGCAGATTGCTATAGTATCACCTTAGACGTAGGCAAAGCAGTCCTAGTGCTCATTATATATTCTCCTTTATTGCCTTCCGTCCATTAAGTTCTTCTCTGCTCATAAGGATAGGGAAAAACTGTCGGAAATAACGAAACATTGTGCACCAAGTGATTACATGATTTTCATTCCACTTTGATTTATCCACAGGGCATCCGGTGACGTAGAACCGCATCTCTCTTTGTGTATTGCCTGTCTTTCATTAGTCCAATACGGTCACTGGATTTTTTTTCCTTTCTTAATTTGCATTTTTTGATGAGCTTCTTCTTCTTCTTCTCCTCCTCCTTTTCCTTATTCTTCTTTCCTCCCCCGTTCAGTTTCATATTTTATATAGCTTGAGTTCCTCCGCCCAGGCTCACCCTACACGCACGCCATCTCGGGAGCAATCCTAAGCCTGCAAGAGAGCGGCAAACTGCAAGAACTTAGGACTCGCTGGTGGAAACACAAAAAGGGAGGGGGGCAGTGTAAAGTAAGAGAGAACAAGACGACTCTGGCGTCGCACATCTTTCTTTTACTTTCTTGCGTTTTTCCTGTTTTCATCTTTGATGTTCACACGTCTTATGTTTGTTTTTCCTAGTTCTTAAACACTGCCAATTTAACACAGTTCCACCTCCCAGCCTACCTGCCACTGTAACCAACCCCCTCACCCACCCAATCTGCCTCTATAACACCCCTCAATCAGCCTGCATCTCTAACCCCTCCCCAACCCAACCTGCTTCTCATCCCAACCTAATCTAATCCAACCTACCAAACCTAACCCACCCAACCTTCCTCTCCAAACCCCCACTCTCCCAACCCTCAAAGAAGCCTCCTCGTATTAAAAATTTTTTTCCACATATTGTTGAGTATTTTGTCTCACAAAGTAAATTTCGGTTCTTTGTTGATTAAATGGTGATGGATGACCTCGTCTTTGCATCTTGTTTCTGTAAAATAAAAAATTATGTGGCATTAATTTAAGACAGAAAAGTTATCATTCTAGAGCATTCTTTTTTTGAAATATGCAACTGCTTAGTCTGTTCGTGTTTAAAAGTGGAAGGGCGAGGAATACACTTGATCCAAAAAGGTTTATTCTCTTCGTGCAATTTTGAACACACTTAGAAGGAATTATAATAGAATTGTATCATTAGATACCTTTACTATCAAAGTATATTAGTTTTGGATTAATAAGAAAGGGGAATACACCTCAAGAACCGAAATTACTAAAAGAGTAATGTCCCATATGATAAATTCCGCCCAATAATCCGCTATATGTTTTGAATGAATCTGTGCTAACATTCGTGCACTAAGAAATATTATTATAAATACACACATTATACATATGTATATATATATATATATATATATATATATATATATATATATATATATATATATATATATATATATATGCTTTCAGCTGATACAAAAATACTTGTCAACTTTACAGAATTTTAATTGTATTTCTCACCAAGGTATGACTCAAAGCACTGTATAATACCTTTTTTTTTTTTTTGTTCCGTCTTATACATTCATTTCCCTGTCCGATAAAAGGAGCCATTTTCATAGTTGATATTCACTTCCTGTGTATGTGCATACATGCACATGTATGATGAAGGGGATATATACATAATAACCTGTATAGTCTTATGAGGAGACTTGAAGTGAACTGGTGAAAGTTGGGTACTGAATTTTTATTCAAGGAAAACATCAGTTCTTGTCGTAAATAGTCATTTGAATTCAGCTGTGGACGCGAATTCTGTTAACCACTTATAACCCATTCATCTAAATCGTCTAATTAAGTATCTAAATCCTTGATTAAAAGACAACAGAGTTTTCCAAGCGATAAAGGAAATAGCAAAAGAAACAAGTTTCCGTCTTTGGATATTTATCTTGTTTGGTCTCTCTCTCTCTCTCTCTCTCTCTCTCTCTCTCTCCTTCCTGGATAAAGAAACGTAGACCGAAACTTGTTCCTCTTGCGGTGTGGTTGGCTCACCACCGAGAGGCTAGAGACGAGTGGAGATCTATAGAAGTGAAAGCACTGAATGCGTTATTAGAAGAAGTAGAGTTTTTTTCCTTTAATATGTTGGTTCCATTTTATTGTTTCAACAAATGTTCTTCTGTGAGCAGTAAGAGATTTTATTTTACTGTCAGGATGCGTTGCTCAATTAATTGACCTTTAGGTTAGGATTAAGATGCATAGCTGTGGAACCCCTTCATGTCTTTTATTATTATTATATTATTATTATTTATTTATTTTTTCACCCATACAACTCAATTGACCATGGTGATAGTACTCCTGCTTTCGGAGGTACTTGGTAGCAGTTGGAGCAGTGAAGTGCATCGAATTAGAAGATACTTTGGCAGACCCATCTGCTCTGTTGCTTGGCTACTGCAGTTCATATTTACTAATTACGTTCACACAACACCTTGTTATATGTCACCCATTCAGCGATAGACATTTATTTTTATAATATATGTCAGCCAACCAACGATACACATTTATTTTATAATATGTGTCAACTTTTCGACGGTAGACATTTATTTTTATAAAAATATAAATGTCAGCTTTTCAACGATAGACTTATTTATGTTATAAACTTAGATTTTTTCCTCGAAAGTAGTTTTTTCTTGAAACTAGTTTTTTCTCTCGAAACTAGTTTTTCTCTCGAAACTAGGTTTTTTCTCGAAACTAGTTTTTCTCTCGAAACTTCTTAGTTTTTTCTCGAAAATAGTTTTTTTTTCTCCAAAATAGTTCTTTTCTCAAAACTAGTTTTTTGTCGAACCTAGTTTTTTCTCGAAACTAGTTTTTTCTCAAAACTAGTTTTTTGTCGAAACTAGTTTTTTCTCGAACCTAGTTTTTTTCTCCAAAATAGTTTTTTCTCAAAACTATTTTTTTCTCGAAACTAGTTTTTTTCTCAAAACTAGTTTTTTGTCGAAACTAGTTTTTTGTCGAAACTAGTTTTTTCTCGAAACTAGTTTTTTTCTCCAAAATAGTTTTTTTTCTCAAAACTATTTTTTTCTCGAAACTAGTTTTTTGTCCTCGAACCTACTCTGTCTTTTCCCTCGAATCTAGTTTTTTTTACATCGTAACTAGTTTTTTTCTCGAACCTAGTTGTCTCCTTCAAAACTAGATTTTTTACTCGATACAAGTTTTTTTCCTCGATACAAGTCTTTAACCTAGAAACTAGTTTTTTTCCGCAAAACTAATTTTTCTTCTAATCTAGTTTTTTCCCTCGAAACTAGTTTTTCCCCTCGAAACTACATCTACATATCTGTATATA
>NC_087210.1:78649420-78651920 GCF_015104395.2 Macrobrachium nipponense | reverse complement strand
TTTCCTTTCGCCATATTTCCATTTTGATTACACTAGATTTCTTCACACAATTTTGAGATGCGCCACTATGCCCTCTTTTTATGGGTCATTTTCATAAATGATGTCAAAATGTTAATGTGTCCAGCAAAAGCTGAAGGAAGAGAGGAAACTAATTAGCATCAATGAACTTTTCACAGGAAACGTGACCTTTTTCCTTTTCGTGTTTAAAATCCAAAGAAATTCCTAAAAGTAATTTTTCTCTGTTCCTCAAGATTTTGCTGTGAAATTATTCCCAAAAATTTATGTACGACTTTATGGCCAATTTTGATAGTAATCTGCAATTACTGTATGTAACCCACCCCATTTTTTTGTGTGTGTATTACAAGCCTAGCTTTAGTAAGTGTTTTAAGTACTGCCCGTCCCTTCAGTGTGTGTTTCCCCAACTCTGTGCAGGCAAGCACTGTTATGCTTAATCATGCTTTGGGACGACCGCGTCGTCTGAACTAACCTCTCTAGAGAAGACCTTTGCTTTCATTCTTGGTTCTTGAAACCTCTACTTGATCGTTCCCTTTCATAATTTTTGTTTTGTTTTCATTCCTGCATCAGGAAACATGTCGAGCTGTATGTGACCAAGCAGCGTGTACGTTTTCTTAAACGTTCCAGGAAATACGTCCTTCTCCCTTTATGCTGTGCTAAGCCATTGTGAAACGTGGACTTGTGTGGGTCATTTTTTTCTTTGTCTCAGTATTTCTCCGTTGAAAACCTCTGAACTTGCAGCTCTCTGTCTCTGTCGTTGCCCCTTCAGAATTTGCCATTCACCTTGTGAGCAATCTCGGTCAGGAGACCCGAAGACCGAGGAATGTCCCACCTAGAGATCGAACCATCGTTGACCGGCACCTCTCTCTCTCTCTCTCTCTCTCTCTCTCTCTCTCTCTCTCTCCCATTCTTCCAGACTGCTTTACAACACGACCCAAAAAAGTAGCAGCTTCCTGGAAATAAAAACAAAAACAACTCGTTCCCTTGTCACACCCCCACCCCCCTTACTTTGATTTCAGTGACTTCTGTTGTGTATCGTCCCTAGGCCTAAGTGCTAGAGCAACTGTTACTCCAATTGCTATGGCTGCAATTGACTGCTATTCTTATTTAACGCGACGGAGTTGTGGCTAACGTTCTTCTCTGTAATAAGCCCGAGTTGAGAGGCAGAAAGCTCCCCCCCACCTGTGTTGGCCTAATTAAGTCGTCAGAGCTTCTATAGTAGATTCACATCAACCGTGCATTTGATGTCTAGGCCAGTCCCTTAAGACGCTCCTGATTGGCTGCTGATAAGCCAATCGCAGGGCTGGAATCTCTCAGTCTCTCGAGAGAGTTCACATAGGCAGGATCTATATTTCGCCTCTCCTGAGGTGGAACATAGATCCTACCCGTGTGTACTCTCGAAAGAGACTGAGAGTTTCCAGCCGTGTGATTGGCTTATCAACAGCCAATCAGGAGCGTCGCAAGGGACTGGCCTAGACATCAAATGCACGGTTGATGTGAATCTACTATAGTACTTACCTATTTACCACCCCCAGGCTTCCGTTTGGACAGAGATGAGCAAGGAACTGAAAGTGGCCCTCTCTTGCGACACGCCCTCCAAGCCCATCCGCAAGGACTTGCCTGAGCAGGGAAATGGGACCTCCTACCTCTCCCTAAACACCTACGGAACGCCTTATACCACATCCCAGTACTCCTTTCCTTGTAAAGAGCCACTTTCCTGACAACTGCCGGTGAGTGATACACGAAAGTCCTTTTTTTGAATCCTATTTTTTTTTAGTTTATTTTTCTTTGCTGTTACATCTGCCGCTCAGGTGGTGGTAATGACAGTGTCGCAAGGTGTTTGGTTGACTCAGTAATTGTGTTGACCGAAGGTCAAGTCATGCCTGAATGTAATTTCGAAAATAGGCCTGTAGGATGGCATGATTCAAGGGAGCAGATACAGATTTTGTTACACAGGCCTTAGACTAGAGGCTCGCAGGATCTAAATAGATTTTACTAATTTTTTATTGCTTGTTAGACGGCTAAGAGCAGCTTAAAGGGACGTCAGGCATATTTCTGTTCTAATTGAATGTCATGAGAATCACTGTGGATTGAATGCACAGACAACACAATCATTTTAAATTTCAGGCTTTGGAAGCTGGGATATTCTATTTTCCAATTGGTCTTACCTTGGTAATGAAAAGTAGAATTGTGATACACAGATTAACCCACTCATGGCTCGAAAGTGTAGTTCGATTCTTGGTCAATTTTTATACCTTTACTCTAAAAAATATATTTGTTCTCACGTCATAGTGAATTAGAAGTTAATGTACGTAATTTAGGTGGCTTAACATTCTCCCTGTGACTCATGAAAGAATGTTTCTCATTGTACCTCTCCTACAGGACCTTCCCCCTCGGAACTCCCCTAGCAAATACATCCCTCCAGAGGAGATTCCTGCCTCTTCTCTGACCACGGTGAGGAGCTCGCAGTCCCTTGACAGGGTGT
>NC_087210.1:78641920-78644420 GCF_015104395.2 Macrobrachium nipponense | reverse complement strand
TCGACAAAACAGCTGTCCGGATGTTGCCTCACTGTTCTGTTAATTCTGTATAAAGTAGAAGCAAATTAGGTTTCCTTGGTTCTAATAATTCTCAAAAACTTCAAACACGGCAAACTTGCAAAGAACAAGTATATCACGAAAAAGCAGAGCTCGAAAGAGGTTTGTCTCTTATTCTTTTAGCAAAATTCCAGTGGGCCAGGAATGCAAACCCCGAATACAACCAACTAGTGTTACCAACTTCAGAACAAGCTGCTGAGGTCACTCTGCGTTCCTCAGAACAGTGGAGCAAGAGGAGCGTTCTCCACTCAGTCTGGCTGTGAGTGTGGAGACCAAGACGTGTCGACTATGTTTGTTCCGCTTTGATAACAGTTTTTTTTTTTTTTTTTTTTTTTTTTTTGCGTTGTAGGGTTGTAGGTCACGGTTGTTCTGCTTTGATATCAGTTTTTTTTTTATGCGTTGTGGGTTACAGATTAACCTTTAAAAAATGCCTGTGACTTGTGAAGTGGTGATTTTTGTTTGTCGACTGTTTGTTCTGCTTTGATATCAGTGTTTGTTTTTTTTTTTTCCTTGGCGTTGTGGGTCACGGTTGTTATGCTTTGATATCAGTTTTTTTTTTTTTTTTTTTTTTTTTTTTTTTTTTTTTTTTTTGCGTTGTGGGTCACAGATTAGCCTTTAAAAAAACATGACTTGTGAACTGGTGATTTTCGTTTGTAATAGCGACGTGAGTGTATAACTTTTCATTTGTCAGCCTCGTGTGTGGATGTACCCACTTGGATTTATGCATACACCCATCTTCGTCTGTCTCATCAACGACCCAAAATGGACGAATCATTTTACAGCGCTGAGGAGAACAACGCCATGGAAGGTAAGACGAATATTCCAATCCTGGTAGTCTTGGGTACTACAGGCACAAGCAGCGATTGCGTTGTACAGGGTATCCATAAAGTCCCAGTACCATTACAAGTATAAATTGATCAGAATGGTACTGGGACTTTATGGACACCCTATAAAATATGCAATTTAGGTCTAAGCAGCAAGCAGCAATCGCGTTGTACAGGGTGTCCATAAAGTCCCAGTACCATTACAAGTATAAATTGATCGGAATGGTACTGGGACTTTATGGACACCTTATAAAATATGCAATTTAGGTCCAAGGTCAAGCTCTGATGAGGTCATTCAGCGCAGGAAGGAAAAACTATTGAAATAATTGTTAGGAGAGGGTTAAGGGAAGTAAGGAAGAAGGAATACGAATGGAGGTACAGTAAAAGGAATGAAATGGGTTGTAGGTAGGAGCATAGAACCTTCAGTAATGTCTGCAGTGCATCTTGTACGGGAGGCTCGCGTAGTTAACTGTTAACTAGCCTAAGCCATTGTTGATATGCCTGACATTACAATTTTTTTCCACCACGTAATTATAAATCCTATTGATTTATGAATGAATTAGAGATAAAGTAGTCGGTCATTGATTCGATAAGGAATGAGTTCATTTTGAAATAAAAAAAAAACTAATCTTGTCATCTGAAGTTGGCGAAAGTTGCTACATTTGAAGTTGAACAAACCTGAAAAAGTGTTACGTATGCAAGTTAATGACGAGGTACATGTAAAACATAATGCTTCATATTTGCCTAGATCAGTTTAATTAAGCTGCTGCAGGCTGACATGTCATTTTTCACCTAAATAAAGTTATTTATTGGTGCAAAATATTTAATAGCAAAACGGAAATAGACCCCGAATAATACTGAATCACCAAGATTAGAGAGTGCACGAGCTGAACTGCATTTTGTACTGCAACCGAATATACCTAAGTGTAAAAAAATCGGACACAATCTACGAATCCTGTCACTTTATTTATGAGTTTGTTATGACCCATTTTACTTATTCTGCGACCCACTAACGGATCAGGAACCGCAATTAAAACAAAAATCCTTGGTAGATGTAGGTAATAAATCTGCGTAGGGCATTAATTTAGAAATTAAAGTTTCCTGTAGTAGTTGGGTTTCATATTGAGAAGTTACTGTTATTTTCTGGCGGTCGACTGTAATCAACCCCCAGGGGTTAGTACTAAACACGGCGAAGTATACATTTCACGCGCCAATCCCTAGTGGCTGTCTTATTCGCGGGACCGTGCGGATATTGCCGTATTCGCGGAGTTGTGGCTGTCGTATTCGCGGAGTTAACGCGCCAATCCTTACCCTTGTGGTTGTCGTATTCGTGGAGTTATTTCCTAGAATTGCCAAAAATTTGCTTAGACCTTGGGCAGAAGTGTGGGGCCTGCTTTATTCTACCGGCACCATTACCCTAGGTTTGCTAGGTAACAATACTTGAGTAGATATAGTTACAATAAAAATTATCTTTCTGAACTTGAGCAAGACTTGCCTAGCGCAAGGTCTAGAGATTCTGCGGACTTTGATCTACTAGTTTATTACGGCAAGCAATGTAGCGCGGGATGCTACGTACAACCAGTATATTCGTTTTTTGCCTTATTATTATCTTTATATAC
>NC_087210.1:78614420-78636920 GCF_015104395.2 Macrobrachium nipponense | reverse complement strand
AGAGAGAATGAGAGGGAGAGAGAGAGGCGTATCTGCGTATGTGTTACAGAGAGAGAGAGAGAGAGAGAGAGAGAGAGAGAGAGAGAGGCGTATCTGCGTATGTGTTACAGAGAGGGAGAGACAGACAGACAGACAGACAGAGAGAGTGAGAGTGATGACAGGCATATCAGCGTATTAGAGAGAGACAGAGACAGAGGCGTATCTGCGTATGTTCGAGTAGAAGTATTAGAGAGATACAGGGTGTCCATAAAGTCCCAGTACCATTTCATGCTTTTATTGCTCAAAAACCATATAACGTAGAGTAATTACAGTTTTTTGTAGAATGTTCTACATTCCATCAAGTTTACATTCAGAGCACTTCATTCTACAAAAAAAACTGCATTACTGCATGTTATATGGTTTCTGAGCAATAAATACTTGTACTGGGACTTTATGGACACCCTGGATAACGAGTTTCTTTGTGGAAGGAATAGATACATTATATACTCTGTACTGCAGTTTAAACCTATTTGGGATTATGTAAAGGTACTTTTTAAGCTCCTTTCGCTCAAGGTCGAAGACGTTCGTCGAACTTTCCAGCAACCGTGTGATTGGAAAACTTTGCCAATACTCTTCGTGTGCTTTTAACGTGATGGGTTCCCCAGACAGTAATACTTTTCGCTCAGATTTGAAATTCTGAAGACGTTGGGTGCTATTTGAGGGCGATGTATGAAGTATATTTTGATGAATGACGGTATGAAATTTCGAAGACGTTGGGTACCATTTGTATGAGATATATTTGTGTGAATGTATGATGCTATGAAATCTTGAAGATTTATGACGTTTATTTTTACGTATAACACTATACATTTTTCAATAATGACGATAATTCTAAAAATTTGTATACAAAAGAAAAAAGTGTTCGCTAATTTTGCTCTCTTTAAGAACATCATTTCTGGTTTGTTCGAAGGCACAGTAATTTTGACTGAAATTAATATTGGAAGGCCACAGGTTGATCTTGCTTTTTCCAGTGATTTCAGTACTGGAAATTAGCAGCCTATTCTGTGGTGTATATTTGCAGTTATTTCATCAATGATTTCTTGTATTTTTACGGTCGTCCACTGGTGTGACAACGGTTTTTTTTTTTCATAAGTCATTCAAGTGAAGTGGTAGCTATTTTTTAAAGCCAGAGGATAGGGATTTTTTTTTTTTTACCACATGAATGAACGATGACTTTTTTTTTTTTTTGCCAGTCATCTTACCAAATAAATGCTTTCAAATTTAAGGTAATTTAATGGTAAAAATGCACATACCTGCTGATTGGTTCTATCCCCTCTTGGGATAAGGGATTGCCTTGTCGAAAGAGAGAGAGAGAGAGAGAGAGAGAGAGAGAGAGAGAGAGAGAGAGAGAGAGAGAACCACTAATCATAAATTGTAATCAGGAAATGACTTGCGGACGGAGACAAAGAGCTAATCAACTAGTGATGATAAAATTATTCGAATTAATTAGATTGCCAATATCAATACAGTGGTTTAATTCTCAGTGTTTTATAATCAAGTTACTTGGGCGCTCTTTTCATGAGGTGGATCATTTAACTTCAGCTGTTAACTCTCTTGTTTATTGCTGTGTCCTGCTGGATTTATTAAGAGACAAATAATATGGTAAAGTCTGATTCTTTTTTATCGTCCATTTATCATCTAGTTTATCAGATACATTCATTAGCTTATTTACTTATATTTTTTTAAAATGATTTTTAAACAAAGAAATGTTCAATCTAAAAGCGATGAAACTTGGAAGAGAATCCTGGAGATATATGTGGCTGATTATTTCTCATCCTTAGAAATGTACCATTTAACGTAGAATAAATAGATATTATTATAAAGAAATATTATTTTAATATCACTGCCGTGATAAATGTTGCATTATTGTAGCACCGTAAAGGAACACGGAAGGTTACTTAATATATCCACCAACAATAAATAAATAAATAAATAAATAAATAAATATATCAGTAACACATCAGTTAATATTAAAGATATTCTTGACAGATATATGCCCTTTGTATGCTTCCCCATGAACAAGAAACTGTGCTGGCATAAGGCAAGATTGATGTGCAACAACATTAACAGGCAACGGGCGTATTTTTTTGTTTGAAATACTTTGCGAAATCCGAGAAACATAAGGAGGGGGAGAATTCCAAAACTTCAGGTTGTTCTCCTCATTAAGAGTAGAATTAGGTACCTGAGTGACTTAGGGAAAATGAGGAAGCTGTCTGAATGTAGCAATTAAATGTTTTATGTTAATCTATTTTCAAAGAATGTCGGTTTCAACCTCCCACCGCTAAAGACAACAACCGCCCCCCGCCCCCCCCCCCCCCCCCCCCCCCCCCCACCCCCCCCCCCCCCCCCCCCCCCCCCCCCCCCCCCCCCCCCCCCCCAACACTGCAGCAGTAACTGATCATGATACAGAGCCAGTGATTTATCATAGGCCCAGGAGAGACGCGATCCCGCGGTATCTGAGTGGCATAGCACGACACTAATCACTATACCAGCGGACCAGCATAATTTTATAACTAAACTTTGCTTAATAAAAGGGAAAGAGACAGAGAGAGAGAGAGAGAGAGAGAGAGAGAGAGAGAGAGAGCGGATTAGCATAACGTAGTAACTAAACTTGGTTTCTAAAAAGAGAGAGAGAGAGAGAGAGAGAGAGAGAGAGAGAGAGAGTGGAACAGCATAACGTAGTAACTAAACTTGGTTTTAAGAGAGAGAGAGAGAGAGAGAGAGAGAGAGAGAGAGCGGATGAGCATAACGTAATAACTAATCTTGGTTTAAAGAGAGAGAGAGAGAGAGAGAGAGAGAACGGACCAGCATAACGTAATAACTAAACTTGGTTTAAAAAGAGAGAGAGAGAGAGAGAACGGACCAGCATAACGTAATAACTAGGTTTTAAAAAAGGAGAGAGAGAGAGAGAGAGTGGAACAGCATTACGTAGTAAATAACCTTGGTTAAAAAAAATAAAAAGAGAGAGAGAGAGAGAGCGAGAGTGGACCAGCATAACATAGTAACAAAACTGGTTTAAAAAAAAAAAAAGAAAGAGAGAGAGAGAGAGTGCACCAGCATAACGTAATAACTAAACTTGGTTTAAAAAGAGAGAGAGTGAGAGAGAGAACGGACCAGCATAACGTAGTAACTAAACTTGGTTTTAAAAAAAGAAAAAAAAGAAAGAGAAAGAGAGAGAGAGAAAGAGAAAGAGAGACAGCGGACCAGCATAACGTAGTAACTAAACTTGGTTTAAAAGAGAGAGAGAGAGAGATTTGGGACATCTCGGTAAAACTCTTTGCCATAGGGACCCCGGGGTAAAATTAATATTCAGCTGGCATTAATCAACATGTTCCAACTTTTTGGGGGAAAGTCTAGGACCCAGCATAAATTAAAAAAAGGCCGCGTATCGTAGTGAGGTCTTTTTTTTTTTTTTCAGACAGTGTGTCGAAATATGTGGACTTTTTTTTTTCCCCAATGTCTTTTCTGTAATGTCTGTTTTGCCACATAGTAATTTTCTTAGCTTTTGTTTGGAATTCTTCAAGCCACAAGTATAACTAGTACCTAGGTATTTTGACGGGCAAGATTCTGCACTTTGATTCATCATAAGACTCGGTAAATCTCACCAGTTATTGAATTTTAAGTTTTATATGCATGTGGGTTTGATTCAATCAAATGAGCTGCATTTATTTTACGTAGCAAAGAAACCAGGGTTTACCATATTGCACTGTGTAATTCAAATACCACAACTCGATATTGGAGTCTTTATGCTGAGTTCTTAATTAAATCTCCTGAATACGATTGGTACACAGCGCCTCAGTGGCGTGATCGGTATGGTGTTGGCCTGCCACCTCGGTGGCCGCGAGCTCGATTCTCGGGCATTCCATTGAGGTGTGAGAGATTGTGTATTTCTGATGATATAGACGTTCACTCTTGAGACGTGGTTCGGAAGTCACGTCAAGCCGTTGGTCCCGTTGCTGAATAACCACCGGTTCCATGCAACGTCAAAACACCATACAAACAAACAAAAACAAACAAACAAACGACTGATACAAAGATCGTGCTGAGATAGCTGTAATATATAGCAAATTTACTGTTACAGAGATATTTATATTCATTAATTGGAGTGGTTGTGGTGTTCAAGTAGAAGATACCTACTTGCTCCTTATTATATAGCAATTAATTGTTCCCAAAAGACTTCCTCCTTTACATTTAGCGACGTAAATCAAACGATAATCGTTCAGGATCACGATTTAATAGAAAATACCTTTTACAGGGCAAAACATCTCCGCGTCCATTAGCCCTCATAAAGAAAGTGGAGATATATAGGCGAACAGTTCTCAAAATATAGCTCATATGAAAGAGACTCAGGGAACGGCGAAAGCTGCTGTAAATCAAGGAATGAAGTAGGAACATAAGTTAACCATAAAGTGGATTATTTTGTTTTTATTATGCTCCGACAGAAATAAGAAGGAAAAGGTAGAATTCTAGCCGCAGTAAATCGGTGCTGATGGAAAATACTCTCTCGCTTGGGCACAATAACACCGAGGTATTTCTTATCGTAAAATCCGAAATGAGAGGAAATATTGCGGTCTTCAAAATGAGAGCGTAGAAATTGGCTGTTTGGCCGTGTGTGTTTCCAGAACTGTTAGATTTCCTTATTCATTCCTTTCCGGATATTAAAACTGGAATTGTAGATAATTCTAAATAAGAGGACCTCTTTTATTAGCATGAAACTGTTATGAAGGGTCAGGAAATGACCAAAGAATATATGATTTTACTTTTTCTGCTATTTTAGGCATTTCCATTCTTCCTGGTTCGTTTCCCGCCCCCCTCCCCCCCACCCCACCCCCCGCCCACCACCAACTGCAACTCCTCCCCTCAACATCATCTCCCCACCCCCAGCTTCATCTAACTTCATCTTCTTTTTTCTGCAAGCTTCGTCTAACTTCATCTCCTCCCATCTCCCCTTAACTTCATCTCCTCCCCAATCCAAAACTTCAACCCCTTCCCTCTCCAAACTTCATCTCCATTCCTCCATAACTTCAACCCCCAACTTCGTCTCTCTTCCTCGGCTCCAAAGTCATCGGCTTTCCTCCCCCAACTTCATCTACCCCCTCTCCCAACTTCATCCACCCCCCACCCACGACCAGCACACAATTCCCCCCCCCCCCCCCCCCCCCCCCCCCCCCCCCCCCCCCCCCCCCCCCCCCCCCCCCCCCCCCCCCCCCCCCCCCCCCCCCCCGCCCCCCCGCTCTCCTCTCGAGAATGCAAGGGACGCTGATATTTTTAATGATGTAAACGCTCCAACATTGCCGATATCAATAACGCTATTGAGACTAGCTCCTCTGAGGGAGAAATTTTGGGTCAATTCCAGATTTATTTGCGAAATTTTCTCTCTCTCTCTCTCTCTCTCTCTCTCTCTCTCTCTCTCTCTCTCTCTCTCTGCTCAGTGGTATTTTTTCAATTTGATTATTTTCATCCTACAATGATTTCAAGAATATTTTTTTTTTTTTGGTGTTTTTATTTTTTGAACATTAAGGATTTACAACATTTGGGATATTTCGTGTTTTATTCTCTTTTACAGTATTTTTACGTTTCTGAGATATGCGTGTATTTATATGTATACGTATGTATGTACGTATTTGTATGTATATATATAAATATATATATATATGTATATATATATATATATATGTATATATATAGATATATATATATATATATATATATATATTATATATCATATACGTATACATGCACACATTTATATATACTATATACATCTTTATATATATATATATATATATATATTATATATATACATACATATATTATTATATTATATATATATATATATATATATATATAAATATATATATATATATATATATATATATATATAGTATATATTTACATTTATATATTTACTATAGTATATATTTCCACGCTAAAGTTCACAGCAAAAGCTAGAAATCAGTTTACATTTGATGGAATTTAACCAGTAGTTTTATACATACATCACTTCGTCTATTACGCTTCGTTCGTCACCCACCTCTCTTATGTTGATTCTTTGATTATTCTGAACATCAGCGCAGTAAAGAAAAATTGTTAGGCTACAATACAACAGCAGAGAGAGAGAGAGAGAGAGATTAATATTCTTGACGTCTGCGAATAAGAGAGAGGCCGACAAAACTCTGTGCCTGATTACATTCAAATGCTCTGTTTGTTTTTTTTTTCCAAACTTTTTGCCATTTCGGTCGCTTGAAAATTTGGCCAACTCAAAAAGGGGAGATAATTTTCGTGTCATTTCATGGACATTCTTCGTCGAAACGTCCCGTGGAATATTTAATGGCTATAAATATTCGTATTCTCTTCGGTTAATCTCAACGTCGTAAAACCACAAAAGCCACAGTGAAATAAAGATTTCTTGATCCAATAACAATTACTTTTATGGTGTTTTTTTTCATCAACATGTAATTATAATCGTATTTTGTCCGGTGCCGTATTTTGAGTCGGTGAAGTTTTCAGGTACTTCCAGCCTCTGATACCGTAACATTAATGTTTTAGATATATATATATATATATATATATATATATATATATATATATATATATATATATATATATATATTTTAAGTTGGCGTAGTAATATGTATAGATTGCCAAAACTCAAAGCCCGATTTTTAATCCGAGGTTGAAATATTGCTCTGAATAATACGCTTTGCCGAGATATGCGAAGTCTCTTTTCTTAATGTTTACAAAGCCATCGTTTCATTAATATGATCTTTATTATTTTTTTTTTTTTTGAAGTTGGCGGTTGTATTATCTAGATTGCTAAAACTTAAAGAATTATTTTTAAATCTGTACTTTTAATTCATAGTGTGCATGAGGGTGTGCCTTCGTGTTGCAGGTATTTTTTTCTTATAATTTCGTTTTTTCTATGATTGTACATTACCAGTTTTATATGCGCATATCCTTTTGTATAATATTACTGTATTCTAATGATCGTTTGTGATTTAGAGATTTTTCAGTTTTTTCTCTCTCTCTCCAAAACGGGTATTCATAACTGAATAAATGAAGTTTCATGTACAAGTACTGATTTTACCATAAGGGAACACAGTTTAGCACAGGACCATCCTTTCATCACTCTCCTAGATTTTAGAGTACTGTCTTTTTGCTCAAATACACTGGACCTTTTAATTTCAGAGTCGCTGTTTATTAAGAAAATGAAACCGGAATTGAACAACAACTCGTCCAGTATTCAACTAGCTATCATATAGTTTCAAAGTAGGTACACAAAGTGGGTCGTTAGCCATTTTATTTTTGAGTGTAGTTTCTTTACCTTTCATATTATTTTTATTTTTATTTTTATTTCTGTTTTTGTATGTCTTGCGTTTTGTTTTAGTTTTTTCGTAATTTTTTTTATTTTTAGTTTGTATGTGATGTTCGTTTTATTTTATGTTTTTACTGAAGCTTTTAATAAGACAATTCATCTTAATGTAATTTTTAGTGATTTCTTATCCTTGTCATTTTTTCAGCCTGAAGATGAGGTTTTAAACCTCGAAAGCTCGTTTAATAAAGAGTGTTCTTCCTGGTCTTGGCACTGTTCTTTATCATCAAGCTAAAATATATATATATATATATATATATATATATATATATATATATATATATATATATATATATATATATATATCGAGCTACAATGTCCTTTAATATCTAATTCGCTCTACCTCGGAATTAATATATTTTCATATATGCTTAACCGAAGGGGAATTTTTTTCTCGATAATAGATTTACCTGTACTTGGGCGCGAACGCAGGTACATTATAAATCCAGGAGCGTCAGTGGAAGCTATAACCACTCAACCACCGCGAGAGGCTTAAAGGTATATGTCGTCTCTCACCTCAAATACTTTCTCGCGCTGAAGTATTCGTTGGTTTGGAGACAACATCCACCCGCCTCGACTCCGGTAGTTAAGTAGCGCTTTTGACAACACGTAGCATTTTACATAAGTCATACCACATTACCGTGATTCATATACATATATCGAGCTACAATGTCCTTTAATATCTAATTCGCTCTACCTCGGAATTAATATATTTTCATATATGCTTAACCGAAGGGGAATTTTTTTCTCGATAATAGATTTACCTGTACTTGGGCGCGAACGCAGGTACATTATAAATCCAGGAGCGTCAGTGGAAGCTATAACCACTCAACCACCGCGAGAGGCTTAAAGGTATATGTCGTCTCTCACCTCAAATACTTTCTCGCGCTGAAGTATTCGTTGGTTTGGAGACAACATCCACCCGCCTCGACTCCGGTAGTTAAGTAGCGCTTTTGAAACAACGTAGCATTTTTACATAAGTCATATCACATTAACCGTGATTTCATATACATATCTCGAGCTACAATGTCCTTTAATATCTAATTTCGCTCTACCTCGGAATTATATATTTTCATATATGCTTAACGAAGGGGAATTTTTTTCTCGATAATAGATTTACCTGTACTTGGGGCGCGAACGCAGGTACTTATAAATCCAGGAGCGTCAGTGGAAGCTATAACCACTCAACACCGCGAGAGGCTTAAAGTATATGTCGTCTCACCTCAAATACTTTCTCGCGCTGAAGTATTCGTTGGTTTGGAGACTAACATCCACGCCTCGACTCCGGTAGTTAAGAGCGCTTTTGACAAACACATAGCATTTTACATAAGTCATATCACATTACCGTGATTCATATACATATATCGAGCTACAATGTCCTTTAATATCTAATTCGCTCTACCTCGGAATTAATATATTTCATATAGCTTAACCGAAGGGGAATTTTTTCTCGATAATAGATTTACCTGTACTTGGGCGCGAATCGCAGGTACATTACCATAAAATCCAAAGGCGCGTCAGTGAAGCTTATAACCACCTCACCACCGCGAGAGGCTTAAAGTCTATGTCGTCTCTCACCTCAATAAACTCTTTTTTCAGCGCTGGGAATATTCGGTTAGGTTTGGAAGACAACAATCGCGCTGAAAATATTCGTTGGTTTGGAGACAAAATCCACCCGCATTGACTCCGGTAGTTAAGTAGCGCTTTTGCAACACGTAGCATTTTACATAAGTCATATCACATTACCGTGATTCATATACATATATCGAGCTACAATTTGTCCTTTAATATCTAATTCGCTCTACCTCGGAATTAATATAAATTTTCATATATGCTTAACCGAAGGGGAATTTTTTTCTCGATAATAGATTTTACCTGTACTTGGGCGCGAAAGCAGGTACATTATAAATCCAGGAGCGTCAGTGGAAGCTACCACCTCAACCACCAGCGAGAGGCTTAAAGGTATATGTCGTCTCTCACCGTCAAATACTTTCTCGGCGCTGAAGTATTCGTTGGTTTGGAGACAAACATCCACCCGCCTCGACTCCGGTGAGTTAAGGTAGCTCTTTTGGACAAAACACGCTAAGCATTTACATTAAGTCATATCACATTACCGTTATTCATATACATATATCGAGCTACAATGTCCTTTAATACCTAATTCGCTCTACCTCGGAATTAATATATTTTCATATATGCTTAACCGAAGGGGAATTTTTTTCTCGATAATAGATTTACCTGTACTTGGGCACGAACGCAGGTACATTATAAATCCAGGAGCGTCAGTGGAAGCTATAACCACTCAACCACCACGAGAGGCTTAAAGGTATATGTCGTCTCTCACCTCAAATACTTTCTCGCGCTGAAGTATTCGTTGGTTTGGAGACAACATCCACCCGCCTCGACTCCGGTAGTTAAGTAGCGCTTTTGACAACACGTAGCATTTTACATAAGTCATATCACATTACCGTGATTCATATACATATATCGAGCTACAATGTCCTTTAATATCTAATTCGCTCTACCTCGGAATTAATATATTTTCATATATGACTTATGTAAAATGCTACGTGTTGTCAAAAGCGCTACTTAACTACCGGAGTCGAGGCGGGTGGATGTTGTCTCCAAACCAACGAATACTTCAGCGCGAGAAAGTATTTGAGGTGAGAGACGACATATACCTTTAAGCCTCTCGCGGTGGTTGAGTGGTTATAGCTTCCACTGACGCTCCTGGATTTATAATGTACCTGCGTTCGCGCCCAAGTACAGGTAAATCTATTATCGAGAAAAAAATTCCCCTTCGGTTAAGCATATATGAAAATATATTAATTCCGAGTAGAGCGAATTAGATATTTAAAGGACATTGTAGCTCGATATATGTATATGAATCACGGTAATGTGATATGACTTATGTAAATGCTACGTGTTTGTCAAAAGCGCTACTTAACTACGGAGTCGAGGCGGGTGGATGTTGTTCTCCAAACCCAACGAATACTTCAGCGCGAGAAAGTATTGAGGTGAGAGACGACATATACCTTTAAGCCTCTCGCGGTGGTTGAGTGGTTATAGCTTCCACTGACGCTCCTGGATTTATAATGTACCTGCGTTCGCGCCCAAGTACAGGTAAATCTATTATCGAGAAAAAAATTCCCCTTCGGTTAAGCATATATGAAAATATATTAATTCCGAGGTAGAGCGAATTAGATATTAAAGGACATTGTAGCTCGATATATGTATATGAATCACGGTAATGTGATATGACTTATGTAAAATGCTACGTGTTGTCAAAAGCGCTACTTAACTACCGGAGTCGAGGCGGGTGGATGTTGTCTCCAAACCAACGAATACTTCAGCGCGAGAAAGTATTTGAGGTGAGAGACGACATATACCTTTAAGCCTCTGCGGGTGGTTGAGTGGTTATAGCTTCCACTGACGCTCCTGGATTTATAATGTACCTGCGTTCGCGCCCAAGTACAGGTAAATCTATTATCGAGAAAAAAATTCCCCTTCGGTTAAGCATATATGAAAATATATTAATTCCGAGGTAGAGCGAATTAGATATTAAAGGACATTGTAGCTCGATATATGTATATATAGGATGGTAGAATACATATATATATCTATATAGATCTTATATATATATATATATATTATCTATATATACATATATATAATACATTATATTTATACATATAGATATATACACATATATATATCCATATATTATATTATATATATCCATACATATATATATATATATACATATATATATATACATATATATATATACATATATATACATATAATATATATACATATATATAATATACATATATATATACATATATCATATAGATATATATATATATCTACATATATATATACATATATACATATATATATACATATATATATAACATATATATATACATATATATATATACATATATATATGCATATATATATACATATATATACATATATATATATATATATATATATATATATATATATCATATATGCATGTATAATGTATATATAAGATGAATACATATTACATTCTTTATATATATTTAAATGAAAATATATATATTTAAATATGATAATATATATATATATATATATATATATAAATACACACACAAATTCCAAAACGTTCTACACGAATGAGAAATTCACTAACGTCCTCACATTTTTGAAACGATACTTTTTCGTAATAAACTTAATGCTTTTGTCAGGCTCTTTTTGGAGAGAGAGAGAGAGAGAGAGAGAGAGAGAGAGAGTCTTTTATAAATGGCAGTGCGTTCATTCGTCTTGGGCTCCGGGAGGTTTGAGGAACATTTCTCAAAATCAGAATAAATGGTCCCTGGTTTCTCATGCAAATGCCATCGCTTCTTCCTACGTGGAGGAAGTAGGAGGCCGCGGCTCGCTCCTAAGTACGGTTTGTTCTCGTGTTTTTTTTTTCTAGGAGGTTTTTTTTTTCCTTTTTACTTATAAAAATGTCTCTGTGTGCTTTTCTAAAATTTTTGTTTTTAAGTTTTTCCATTTTTATTTACAAAAAAGTATATATATTAAGTTATTTGCATAGGAGCATACGTGTGATCAAACCGTGTTTATATTTTTGTACCTCAGAATTAGGCTATTCGGTTCTTTATATGTATATTTGTGTATATACATATCATATATATAGATATTTGTATATATACATATACATATACATATATAATATGTATATGTATGTATCTTATGGTGTATCATATATATATATATATATATATATATATATATATATCATAAACTGTGTGTATGTATGTATGCTTATGGTTGATTTTTATATATGTATGTATGTATAATCCACCATAAGTATATATATATACGCATATATATATTATTATTATTATTATTATTACGAAAAGACCAAAAGCATTCAGTACAGCATAAATGAAAGCAATTTAATACCAAATGATACTACTAACGTAAGAGGCAAAAAAATAATAAAATAATATAAAAATAAAAAAAGAAAAAAAATCTTTTAAAGCCGAATAGCAAGAGAAACACAAGTTGGAAGGGGGGGAGGGGGAGGACATTATGGAAAACTATTGTCTGGAAGATGCGTTCATATTTATCAAGACCTAAACACAGTCTCTTCTGCGCCAGTGTTTCGCGGGGCGGGGTGGGATGGGGGTGGGTGGGTGGGGGGGGGCGAAATAAATGAGAGGAATTCTAGAAGAAGTTGCTTCTCTTTATTTCTACCATCATCTGAGAGTAGCAGTCCCGGAGACGATGGATTTTCCCAGTCTTTTTTTGCATTTATGTAAATTGAACTTGGGTGGTGAATTTCGAGATCGTTCCAGCTTTAGGAACTTGGATATTTTTTCGAGTTTTAGGTATTATTATTATTATTATTATTATTATTATTATTATTATTATTATTATTATTATTATTATTATTATTATTATTATTATTATTATTATTATTATTATTATATTTGCAGGGAAGAGACCTTCTTTGTTACAAGTTTTGTTGAAAATAATGTATAAGATTAATTCGTTGAAAACTGCCATTATTTTCAACAAATTATTATTATTAATTATTATTATTATTATTATTATTATTATTATTATTATTATTATTATTGAATAAAGAGAACCCCAGTAACGAGGCTATAATATTTTTTAACATTACTGTGACTTTCAGTCCTCATGATTATTATTATTATTATTATTATTATTATTATTATTATTATTATTATTATTATTATTATTATTATTATTATTATTATTCAGTGGGTGAACCGTATTCGTTTGGTATAATCACGCCAAAGGGGCCACTGACTTGAAATTCAAGCTTCCAAAGTATATTATTGTTGTGATTTTTAATTAACTAATTATTATTGTTGCTACCGTGAATTTTGTTGGTAGATCGTCAGTGTAACTGCTGTAATGTTTTGTATCAAAATCATTCGTTTTTATCGCCATGATAACTAACTCGCTTTCATACATTGTCATTTATTATAACAAAAAAATGTTGTGCCTTTATAAAATGAAACTGCATAGATAGAACGCACTGGACCTAATGCTTAAGAAGAAGAAGAAGAAGAAGAAGAAGAAGAAGAAGAAGAGAGAGGAAGGGGAGGCATTTGGGTGGGGAGACGGGGCCCGGAGGTGGGGGAGGGGGAGAGTTACAGGGGAAGACCTCTAATGCCTCATCCCGGAGGAGAGGAATTAGCGGGAAAGAGCAAAAGTGCAAAATGCTCTGTAAGATCTGAAAGCCGCTTTTTGGAAAAATTCACTTTTCAAAAACCAAGAGCCAAAACTGTCATTAGCGTTTTTCGTTTTCAATCCTACTATTATTATTATCTTTTTTGTATGACAGCCTTTATTATATATATATATATATATATATATATATATATATATATATATATATAAATATATATATATATATATAGAATAAATATATATATATATATATCATAGTCATGCAATTCGACAGTTTTTTTTTTTTTTTTTTTTTTTTTTTGGGGGGGGTTGCATCCTGCCTCCTTAGGAGTCCATCACTTTTCTTACTATGTGCTCTGTTTCCAGGAGCTCACTCTTCTGCATGAGTCCTGGAGCTACTTACTATTATTATTTTTTTTTTCTTTTATAAATGCTGCTGCCTCCCTTGTGGGTAATTTAGAACCACTGCTTGTAACTACCTACCATACCCCTCCAATAATGACAACGTGTTACTTAAGGCCGACTGATCATGTAGAGGTGGCACATGTTATCAGAAGTTTAAAAAATAAAGGCAATAAAATTTGTGACATAACGCCGTTAATATTGAAGGATAGCTGTAATGTATTTGCTTCCCATTATGCAATGCTCTATAATATGTCCATTATGCAGCCTGAATTTCCTAGTCGACTTAAGGTTGCAAGAGTTACTCCTGTATATAAGTCTGGATTAGAAAGCATCATTGATAATTATATGCCCATATCAGTTTTACCCGTGGCTTCAAAAATCTTTGAAAGGTTAACTCTAGACAGGATGAACAGCTTCATTGAAAATTACTTTTATTCTTAATAATTCTCAATATGGCTTCCGCAAGAATAGAAGTACTACACAGGCCATTATTAAATTTCTCTCTATTGCAACAAAGGCTTATCAAGAGAAGAGCTTCTGTGTCTGCTTCTTCCTTGACTTGAGAAAGGCATTTGACACTGTTTCACACAAAATACTTTTGGATAAACTACAGCATTATGGGTTTCGTGGCCAATTTCATCTATACCTAAGATCATACTTTGCTAACAGGAGGCAGTTTGTAAGCGTAAATGGTGTTGATTCTGATGTTAAAGTGATTACATACTTGGTCCTCTTTGTTTTAATATATTTATAAATGACCTACCTAATGCAGTGCAGGCCGAAACAATTTTATTTGCGGATGATGCTGCTTTTCTGCTGGTATCTCATTCATTCACCGAGCTTATGAATAAAGTTAGGAATTTGTTTAGTGAACTTGAGGTATACTTAAAAGCAAATATGCTAACTCCTAATACTAGTAAGAGTAAGTTGATGTTTGTCCTGACCAGGTCTCCCCAGGAACTTCCCTCCCTATCTTTCGCTGAAGGCATTATTGAATGGGTAACGGACTTCAAATACCTAGGCTTGACTATCACTAATACCTTGACATATACAAAACACATTAACAATATCTCACTTAATGTCAGCCGTATAACTGGAGCAATTATTAGTACTCGTGATTTCGTGCCGACTGACATATTGCTTAAACTATATTATGCTCTAGTGCTCCCCTACTTGAATAACCACCTCTTAATATGGGGCTCGGCACCTGTTACTGTGCTTAAGAGATTGAAGGTACGTGTCAACAACTTGCTAAGAATAATTCTGGGAGTCAGATATGAGGATGGAAGACCGGTGATGGGCACATCGGAACTATATACACGTTTGCAAATACTAAACATAAGTAGCCTGTATAAACTAAGCTTATTCAAGTTCTTGAGGAGACTGCTTATGGGTGAGCTGCCTTACTTTTATGATCTTTAGTTACGCCCCAACTTGAGTTCCCATGAATATGCTACAAGGGGCCGTGGTTATCATACACCTATCATACGTACGGAGGTTGAAAGGAGATTCCTCCACTATCAGCTGATTGGGCTTAACAATGAACTTGACAGAAAACTTTTAGAAGATTCCTTTTATGTTTCTCTCAGAAATTACAAAAAACTGTTACTTGCACAACAGTAGGTATTTTAAGTAGTGTTGAACTGTGCTTTTTAAATACTCCTTTTAGATACCCAGGTATTTTTTATTCCTTGGAACACAAGCTGGACGTGTGTGTTATTTTATTGCCATTTGCATAAATGCTTTTTGTGTTGCAATCTGGACTTGCCTTCTTTTGTATATTAATGTCTTACTTAGTATTACAACCCCTTGTCAAAATAGGCTCGACCCATGTATTTTTATGTCTCTGTTTTAGCTTGTAAGTCTGTATAACTTTTATGTAAAACCAGTAAACTTGCCTTATGTTATCGCCATATAAGCATTAAATTACTTCGGCGAATTTTCTGCTTATACTATGAATTTGTAACAAATAAGGACAAACAAATATACTATACTACTATACTATACTACTATACTACTATTATTCAGAAGATGAACCCTGTTCATATGGAACAACCCCACCAAAGGGGCCTTAACTTGAAATTCAAGGTTCCAAAGAATATTATGTTCGTTCGAAAGAAGTAACAGAAAGTAATGGAAAATACAGAGAGAGCAGATCAGTTATATTAGGAAAAACAGATACATTTTTATGCATTTATTGATTAATTTAAGTGAATTATTTAAATACAAGGAGGACAGTATTAAGGTAGTAATGCATTGTAGGACATCCTGTGCTGTTGGACGAAAGTATTTACCCATTTCCAATTTTTGTGGGCGGGGGGTAAGCGGGGGAGGGGGGAAACATAACAGCATTTCCCTTCCCTGGAAACAAAAAGTAATTGCATTTCCAGTCTCGAGAAAAGAGTAATTAAATTTTCCCACCTCTGGAAGCGAATTCCTGTCATCTTTGTCATCTATGGAAAGACAATAACTGCGTTTTCCAGGTTTCCAGGATTTTCCAGCCTCCCGGAATCAGGAGATTCCAGTGTCTTCATGGACGCAAAGGCTATGCACTTCCCTATCCAGAGCTAAATTTAATAATATTTTTTTTTTTCATTTAAGTAACAAAGTAATATGATTTTCCCTATGCTGTTGTGGTACTGCTTAGAGATTCACCCTTAATGAGAAACTGGTGTAGTAGGTAGTGTCGTGGTAGGCTACTGAGATGTCGCGGGTTTGCGTCTCTACCAGGGCAATGTAAAGTCACTGACTCTGTATCATGTTACTGATGCAGTGTGGGGTCTTTATGAATGATTTATTAGAATGAAAATGTAAAGATATAAATAACGGTCTTCTTATACAGTGAAGATAAATTATTACTGATGAAATATAGCGTATTTATTTTAATTTTCGTTGGTGAAACGACGCGCTATTTGAACGTAGATTTTAGCACGCGCCCCCGAGGAAGCTGGAGGTCGGATCACGCCTAGTTTGTACTGGCCATGATGAAATATTTCCGTGGTCTAATTCGTTAGTGCTGACTATGATTTGCTGGTGAGCAAAGTATCCACTTCACTATTTCAGCTGCTGAATTTTTTGTCGTTGGTAATCTTCCATTTGGCTCAAATTATTGCTCTCGCTAACTGTCCTGATGCATTTGTATTACAGTGATACACTGCAGTGACGTTCATCACCACGTTGGAATATGTGCATTTGCATGTTGCATGCGATATATTTTTTCTCGTTTGGCAAACTTTTCCTATTAATCACACGCAATTCACTTTTCATAACTGAATTAGTATGCAGTTAGAAAAAAAAAGCGTCTTTTCCGCATCTGCTGCACCGCCCAATTACTGGAACTATAATTAATGAGCTGGAATTATGGGACGGTTTTCCTTATGGAGATTTGAGCGTGGCAAAAGATAAGGACAGAACAGCACCAAAAAAAAAGTGGTGTTTCTCATAGTTATTCAGGTTTGTTAGAGGAACATAATGATATATTTTTAGTTTGATTTTTAACGGTAATGGAAGATGATGATTTTCACTTACTGAATATTCAAAGCAGACATTGCATAGCCACAAACACACGATTTTTAGATGTAAATTTAACTCGGGGGGAATTACTAGATTTGTACGTTAAGACAAAATCCTTGGCACGGCTTGGCAACTTTTGTTTGAAGCCCTTCGTTCTGGATCTCTGCCCAGAGGATTTGGAAAGAAAGTGACTCATTATGCGTTCCTGTTTCTAGTCCCGATGTGTTGCTGTGGCGTTCTGGCATTGAATGAAAATTCCAAAAGTCAGCATAGTCGGAGAAACACCTAATTACGTAGTTTGTAATCAGTTTTTTATGTAGTTGAAAATAGCCATAATCACTTCACACGCCGTGTCAAATTCTTTTTACCTCCCCCCAAATAAGGGGTTAACGCCCCCAGTGCTCTTCACACGTTAATTTATAAAGAAATGAGTCATTCTCCATTTAGCCTTTGACTTATCATCATCCCTCCGTGCTTCTTTTCTTGCTGTCCAACTCCTCGATTACTTTTCAGTACAGCTATAGGTTGTTTTATCCCCTAATTTCAAGTTTAGATCCTTATACTTCATCTCATTTATTTTCCAGATCTCGTGATCTTTTTTACATCTCATTTTCCGGATCTTTTGAGCTTGCTACTTTATTTCTTTCATTTTCCGGATCTCTTGATCTTTGCTATCCAACCACTCGAACTTCCTCTCGTCTCCATGTTATCTTGAAAGACGGAACGCGACTAAGTGCTTGGCTTTGTGGCCTAAAATTTCACGATTCAGGATTCGGGATTCATTCAATCCACGAAACATTCGAAAATCTTGTTTCCTGCTAGTTTACGGCGTCGGAGCACACGGTAATAGGTAGGACTTGTTTCTTTCGCTGCTTTGGTGTCTAGCGAGACGAGAATTTGCCACTGGAATCGAGGGGTTGCTTATTGTGGAGGTATCAAAGTCTCAGCGGAATATCTAGTGTCAGATCTCGAGTGTTTTCTTGGCTCCAAAGTATATGTTATTCTGTCAAAAGGCGCAGACTTGCATGTATTGAATAATGAATCTCTCTCTCTCTCTCTCTCTCTCTCTCTCTCTCTCTCTCTCTCTCTCTCTCAAATACTCAAATAACGAGAATATAAAAAGGCGTATTGTACAGTTGTGACAAATTTACATACACACTCTCTCTCTCTCTCTCTCTCTCTCTCTCTCTCTCTCTCTCTCTCTCTCTCAAATAACGAGAATACGACATGGTGTATTGTATAGTTGTGACAAATTTACTCTCTCTCTCTCTCTCTCTCTCTCTCTCTCTCTCTCTCTCTCTCTCTCTCTCTCGCTCTCCGCAGGGGTTAAGAGAAAGAAAAACTAAACTTTGCAAAGGGGGGATACCTTTTCCTGGAAGCCTGATGGTAAAAGAAGTCGGTTTTTGAGCCCTCTTGCATTTTGTCCTGACGGTGAACGAAGTTCGCAAAAAAAAAAAAAATTTAAGTCCCCTCTCTTCTTTTAGAAAAATAAAACATTAAAAAAAAAAAGATATAGGGGACGGAAATTGAACGGTAAACGTCTGGTTGTCAGAAAAAAAACAGGGCAGTAAGTCTGAGTTGAACTGGGACCATTGGCCGTTAAATTCTTCGATTTTGTGAGGGATGGAAATTGATTGAATATGAACAGGTGAACTGGAAATGACCGCTTTCCCCTGTTAGTGGTGTGATGACGTTTTGATTATTCACAGTATCTTGGCCAATAGGCTAATGCCAATCAAGTTACATTGATTGCTCATTTGAATGGAACCCTTTTCCTTTCCTTTAACAGCCTGCTGTTGCTGTTCTATCCATGATTGCTGTAACATCTGTAAATCAAATATCACTTCATTTGTTAATGTTTTGCTTATGTTTGGGTTATTTTCAGGCTCTTGGCCAATAGGCTAATACCAATGAAGTTATATTGACTGCTCATTTTGCAGCCTAACGATTGGTGTTATAGCCATGATTGCTGTAGCATTTTGATTAAATATCACATCATTTATTTGTTTATATACATATATATATATATATATATATATATATATATATATATATATATATATATATATATATATATATTCATATATATGGATATGTATATACATATTCACTATACATGTATATTCATATATACATATTAAAATTCATCTAATTCGACTGGGCGTTTTTTTTTTCTCTCTCTTTTTAATGTTGGGTTCCGGGTTGCATCCTGCCTCCTTAGGAGTTTATCACTTTTCTTACTATGTGAGCTGTTACCAGGAGCTCACTCTTCTGCATGAGTCTTGGAGCTACATCAGCCTCTAGGTTTTATTATTATTATTATTATTATTATTATTATTATTATTCAGAAGATGAACCCTGTTCATATGGAACACCACCACCAAAGGGGCCTTAACTTGAAAGTTAAGGTTCCAAAGAATATTATGTTCGTTCGAAAGAAGTAACAGAAAGTAATGGAAAATACAGAGAGAGCAGATCAGTTATATTAGGAAAAACAAATACATTTTTATGTATTTATTGGTTAATTTAAGTGAATTATTGAAATACAAGGAGGACAATATTAAGGTAGTAATGCATTGCATCTTCTCTTCAACTGAAATTCCAATGTGCTGTTGGACGAAAGTGTTTACCCATTTCCATTTTTTTTGGGCGGGGGGTAAGTGGGGAGGGGGGGGGGACATAACAGCATTTCCCTTCCCTGGAAACAAAAAGTAATTGCATTTCCAGTCTCGAGAAAAGAGTAATTAAACTTTCCCACCTCTGGAAGCGAATTCCTGTCATCTTTGTCATCTATGGAAAGACAATAACTGCGTTTTCCAGGTTTCCAGGATTTTCCAGCCTCCCGGAATCAGGAGATTCCAGTGTCTTCATGGACGCAAAGGCTATGCACTTCCCTATCCAGAGCTAAATTTAATTATTTTTTTTTTAATTTAAGTAACAAAGTGATATGATTTTCCCTATGCTGTTGTGGTACTGCTTAGAGATTCACCCTTAAAGAGAAACTGGTGTAGTAGTTAGTGTCGTGGCATGCCACTGGGATGTTGCGGGTTCGCGTCTCCACCGGGAATGAAAAGTCACTGGCTCTGTATCATGATCAGTTACTGATGCAGTGTGGGGTCTTTATGAATGATTTATTAGAATGAAAATGTAAAGTTATAATAACGGGCTTGTTATACAGTGCAGATAAATTATTACTGATGAAATATAGGGTATTTATTTTAATTTTCGTTGGTGAAACAACGCGCTATTTGAACGTAGATTTTAGCACGCACCCCCGAGGAAGCTGGAGGTCGGATCACGCCTTGTTTGTACTGACCATGATGAAATATTTCCGAGGTCTAATTCGTTAGTGCTGACTATGATTTGCTGGTGAGCAACGTATCCACTTCACTATTTCAGCTGCTGAATTTTTTGTCGTTGGTAATCTTCCATTTGGCTCAAATTATTGCTCTCGCTAACTGTCCTGATGCATTTGTATTACAGTGATACACTGCAGTGACGTTCATCACCACGTTGGAATATGTGCATTTGCATGTTGCATGCGATATATTTTTTCTCGTTTAGCAAACTTTTCCTATTAATCACACGCAATTCACTTTTCATAACTGAATTAGTATGCAGTTAGAAAAAAAAAAGCGTCTTTTCCGCATCTGCTGCACTGCCCAATTACTGGAACTATAATTAATGAGCTGGAATTATGGGACGGTTTTCCTTATGGAGATTTGAGCGTGGCAAAAGAAAAGGGCAGAACAGGACCTAAAAAAAAGTGGTGTTTCTCATAGTTATTCAGGTTTGTTAGAGGAACATAATGATATATTTTTAGTTTGATTTTTCATGGTAATGGAAGATGATGATTTTCACTTACTGAATATTCAAAGCAGACATTGCATAGCCACAAACACACGATCTTTAGATGTAAATTTAACTCGGGGGGAATTACTAGCTTTGTTCGTTAAGACAAAATCCTTGGCACGGCTTGGCAAGCTTTGTTTGAAACCCCTCGTTCTGGATCTCTGCCCAGAGGATTTGGAAAGAATTCTCTTTACCTCCCCCAAAATAAGGGGTTAACGCCCCCCCCCTCCCCCCCACGTGCTCTTCACACGATAATTTATAAAGAAATGAGCCATTCTCCATTTTATCCTTTGACTTATCATCATCCCTCCGTGCTTCCTTTCTTGCTGTCCAACTCCTCGATTACTTTTCAGTGCAGCTATAGGTTGTTTTATCCCCTAATTTCAAGTTTAGATCCTTATACTTCATCTCATTTATTTTCCAGATCTCGTGATCTTTTTTACATCTCATTTTCCGGATCTTTTGAGCTTGCTACTTCATCTCATTCATTTTCCGGATCTCTTGAGCTTTCTATGTCATCTCATTCCTTTTCTGGATCGCATAAGCTTTTTCATTTTCCGGATCTCTTGAGCTTTCTGCTTCATCTCATTCATTTTCCGGACCTCTTGACCTTTGCTATCCAACCACTCAAACTTCCTCTCGTCTCCAAGTTATCTTGAAAGACGGAACCCGACTCAGTGCTTGGCTTTGTGGCATAAAATTTCTCGAGTCAGGATTCATGATTCATTCAATTCACGAAAAATTCGAAAATCTTGTTTCCTGCTAGTTCACGGCGTCGGAGCACACGGTAATAGGTAGGACCTGTTTCTTTCACTGCTTTGGTGTCTAGCGAGACGAGAATTTGCCACTGGAATCGAGGGGTTGCTTATTGCGGAATATCTAGTGTCAGATCTCGAGTGTTTTCTTGGCTCCAGAGCATATGTTATTCTGTCAAAAGGCACAGACTTGCATGTATCGAATAACAGAATCTCTCTCTCTCTCTCTCTCTCTCTCTCTCTCTCTCTCTCAAATATTCCAAATAACGAGAATATGAAAAGGCGTATTGTACAGTTGTGACAAATTTACTCTCTCTCTCTCTCTCTCTTTCTCTCTCTCTC
>NC_087210.1:78604420-78611920 GCF_015104395.2 Macrobrachium nipponense | reverse complement strand
TTTTTACTAATTTTCACTAATTCCTTTTCCGTCCGCTCATGATTTGCTTTGATATAAATTAACAACTTTTTTATTCATTTTTTTACTCATTTTTACTCATTTCTATTCATTTCTATTCAACTTTTTTTTATAGAATTTAACATCATTTTCATATTTGATTCATCTTTCATTCATTTTCATATTAACATCTTATTCGTTTTTTATTCAATTTTATTTCGTTTGTCTTGATAGAAATTAACATCACTTTCATATTTTATTCAGTTTTTATTCATTTTCCTTCCGTTAATAAATTGCTTTGATTGAAATAAAAAAAAATTCATGTTTTTCATTATTCATTCATTTTCACTTTGTCATTTTCTTCTACAGAAATTACCAACTTTTTCATGTTTTATTCATTATTTATTTTCACTAATTCATTTGATAAAAATTGTCAACTTTTTCATATTTTGTTAACTTTTCATTCACTTTCACTAATTCTTTTTCCGTCCGTTAATGGTTTGCTTTGGTGAAAATTGTCAACTTATTCATATTTTATTAACTATTCATTAATTTTCATTCATTCATTTCCCGTCCGGTAATAATTATATTGAAATATATGCATCAAATACATACCCACCAACCCACACACTTACCTCGCGAAAATAAACCCAAACACCTCTCCCCCCTCCAACCACCCACCCTCCCCCTCCACCCCTACGTTGCAAACGGTTAAAACGACATTTCCCTCGAAATAAACACGAGTCATATAGAGTGCCGTGGTATCTATTTCATTTCGTGGATTAAGCTACAAGCTGACCTAAAGCACCGAAAGAGATAGAGGGTCGGACTGGAGCTAATTCCCCTCTTCCGTGCGAGTGGCTGAGAGTGTCCGTCCCACAGTCTGAAAGGGGAGGGGGGGGGGGGGGGGGGGGGGGGGGGGCTGGTGGTGGTGGTGTGGGGAGGTTAGATTTATGTCACTCAGAACAGAAAGTTCTGAAAGTAGCTCGAGGATAGACACTAGTAAACACTCTAGTCCAGTGGCGGCCTTTGTCTTTGGTACCTATAGCGCTGCCAGAAGTACGGTTATGGCTAACTTTAACCTTAAATATAATATAAACTACTGAGGCTAGCGGGCTGCAACTTGGTATGTTTGATGTTTGGAGGGTGAATGATCAACATGCCAATTTGCAGCCCTCTAGCCTCAGTTGTGCTTAAGATCTGAAGGTGGACGGTCAGACAAAGCGCGGAATGACCTCATGATATGTCCCCGGGGTTGGCCTCTGACCTAAATTTTATATTCCATTTTCATTTCCTTCCATTCCGTTATGGATAGAAAACGGGATGGGTTACTGGGCCAGGATTAGAAAATGGGATAGTCGATTAATTCAGGATTGAGGTAGGTTTAAAGGATTAGAGGAATTAAGGCAAGGCAAAAAAGAATAGAAATTGAAAGTAGTTGGCTCAATGATAGAAAATATCAGACGACCTCCATTAAGGATAGACAATAGCAGAAGCGTTTAATTTAAGTATATAAAATAGACGAGGTAATTAGTTAATGGGAAGAAAATATAAGACACACCCAATTAATAACAGAAAATAGACTTTTAACTTTGAAATGGATAGAGCTGTATCAAGGATAGAAACTAGCAGAAGCATTTCATCTAAGAATATAAAATAGAAGAGGGAATCAGTAAATGGTTAGAAAATAACAGCCAATCAAAAACAGAAAATAGATTTAACTTTGAACTTGATAGAGCTGTATCAAGAATAGAAAATAGCAAATGCTTTTCATCTAAGCATTTGAAATAGAAGAAAGAATTAGTTGATGAATAAACTGCAAAACACGACCAATTCAGAAATAGAAAATGAGGTTAATCCTGAATCCATGCAAATTGAAACCTATCTCGTTACTAGACAAATCATTTCCAATTCAAATTATCGACTTCGGAATGACCCAAGATGACTATACATGTCCATCTCCCAATCTGTCCCAATTACCTACCATGTGTTTCCCCCATCGCTCCCACTACTATACTCCCACCCCAACTTCGATACCAATCTCCCATACCAGTAACCCATACAGTCAGTATACCTGCCATCAGCATCCATCTCGTCTGTCATGATGACAGGAAGTTAAAATGGCCAAACTAATTTGGGGGAACCACGATATGAATTCCGGGTCGTGACTATGCTGTGATGCACTTCGGTTGATTTTACTGGAAGAGAGAGAGAGAGAGAGACAGACAGACAGACAGACAGACAGACAGAGAAAGTCCGAGAGAGAGACAGAGAGTTTCTTTAGAGCTTAGAAATCAGCGAAGGTGATTTTAGTATTATTTCAATTGTTAGGAGAGAGAGAGAGAGAGAGAGAGAGAGAGAGAGAGAGAGAGAGAGAGATTCTTTTGAGCTTAGAAATCAACGAAGGTAATTTTATTATTATCTTAATTGTTAGAGGAGAGAGAGAGAGAGAGAGAGAGAGAGAGAGAGAGAGAGAGAGAGAGAGAGAGAGAGAGTTTGTTTGGAGCTTAGAAATCAGCAAAGGGTAATTTTTATTATTTTTATTATTATTATTATTAATGGAGAGAGAGAGAGAGAGAGAGAGAGAGAGAGAGAGAGAGAGAGAGAGAGAGAGAGAGAGAATGAACGTAGTCTCCTTTGAACTTAGAAATGAACGAAGATAATTTTATTATTATTACTATATTATTATTATTATTATCAGTGGAGAGAGAGAGAGAGAGAGAGAGAGAGAGAGAGAGAGAGACCTTACCTTACCTTACAGACCTTACATCTTGTTCGGGTTGCCCCAGGTCCCTCAGTGTGAGGCACCTCTAATGTCTACCAGAGAGTTGCTAGTACATCTTCCGGTATATTTTGCATCTTCCAATCTTGGATGGTCTGGGATGCAGTTTAGATATTTGTCGAGCTTATTCTTAAACACATCTACGCTCACTCCTGATATATTCCTCAGATGAGCTGGCAACGCATTGAATAGACGCTGCATTATCGATGCTGGTGCGTAGTGGATTAATGTCCTGTGTGCTTTCCTTATTTTTCCTGGTATATTTTTGGGCACTATTAATCTACCTCTGCTTGCTCTTTCTGATATTTTTAGTTCCATGATATTTTCTGCTATTCCTTCTATCTGTTTCCATGCCTGAATTATCATGTAGCGTTCTCTTCTCCTTTCCAGTATATAATTTTAAGAATTGTTAGTCTTTCCCAGTAGTCTAGGTCCTTAACTTCTTCTATTCTAGCTGTAAAGGGACCTTTGTAACACTCTCTATTTGTGCAATATCCTTTTGATAGTGGGTACCATATCATATTGCAATATTCAAGTGGACTACGAACATATGTTTTATAAAGCATAATCATGTGTTCAGCTTTTCTGTTTTGAAGTGCCGTAACAACATTCCCATTTTTGCTTTACATTTTGCCAACAGAGTTGCTATTTGATCA
The DNA here is from genome assembly GCF_015104395.2 of Macrobrachium nipponense. Classification (NCBI taxonomy): domain Eukaryota; kingdom Metazoa; phylum Arthropoda; class Malacostraca; order Decapoda; family Palaemonidae; genus Macrobrachium; species Macrobrachium nipponense. Next base: position 78,608,485 of record NC_087210.1, on the reverse strand, counting down.
TTGCATAACATGTTCCTATTCATCATCACACCAAGGTCTTTAACTGCTTCCTTATTTGTGATGGTCTCATTATTAGGTCCCTTATATGCATATAGCTTTCTTTCTCTGTCTCCATAATTTATTGATTCAAATTTATCAGAGTTAAATACCATCCTATTTACCTCTGCCCAATCATATACTTTGTTAAGGTCTCTTTGTAGAGCGTTCCTATCTTCATCACAAGTAATTTCTCTACTTATTCTTGTGTCATCTGCGAAACTACTCACTACCGAATCCTTAACATTATTGTCTATGTCTTCAATCATAATAACAAACAGTATTGCAGCTAACACCGTACCTTGCGGACACCGGATATTACCTTGGCTTCATCCGATTTCTCGTCGTTTGCAATAACTATCTGTTTTCTGTTGTGTAAAAATTCTTTTAACCATCTTCCTACTTTATCCACGATATTGTGTTTTCTAATTTTCTTCGCTAATATATTATGGTCTACTTTATCAAAAGCTTTTGCAAAGTCTATCTAAACCACATCTGTTTCATTTCCGCTTTTCATATTTTTGAATATGTTTTCACGGTGGACTAACAGTTGGGTTTGTGTACTTTTTCCGGGTACGAAACCATGTTGTCCTTTATTAAACAGATTATTTTTTATTAAATGTTTCATAATATTTTTCTTCATTACCCTTTCATACACTTTCATTATATGTGATGTTAGACTCACAGGCCTATAATTACTTGCCTCTAGTCTTGATCCACTTTTGAAAGTAGGGGTAATATACGCTAATTTGTGCTCATATTATATCTTGCCTGTATCTACACTTTTGTCTTAATAATATTGCAAGTGGCTTTGCGATAGAATGAACTACTTTCTTTAACAAAATAGCAGGAATTCCATCAGGCCCTGCAGCAGCTCCATTTTTAATTTCATTAATAGCCTGCACAATATCAGCTTCATTAATATCTATGTCAGCTAAATATTCACTATTTTCATCCCTTACTTCTATATCATTATCTTCATTATCTATTCTAGGGGTGAATTCTCTCTTATATCGTTCTGCCAGTATGTTGCAAATTTCTTTTTTTCATTCGTTAATCTCCCTTCAATTCTCAGAGGGCCATTTCTATTCTTCTTTTATTCATCTTCTTCGCTATGAGTATAATAGTTTGGGGTTTTTTGCTTGATTATTTAATAGGGTTTTTTCTTCCAAGTCCCGTTTTTTTCATTTTCTTTTGATTGTATAATCTTTTTTTCTGCATTTTCTATCTTACTTTTAGTTCTATAACTTTCCATGCATTTTTTTCTTTTGCAAGACCTTTTTTCCACTTTCTGATTTTCTGGAACAAGATTCTTCTGTCTCTTGGTATGCATGAATGATGTTTACTTTTCTTCTTCGGTATATATTTTTCCACTATTATCTCCAATATTTTCTTAGTATAATATCTCCGTATTTACCCTTATGTCATCACTTACGAAAATGTTGTATCCCAATCTTTGTTTAATTCTTCATTAATTTCTGACCATTTTTTATATTTTTTCTTTACTGTAGAAGTTGTATTTTCCATATCCTTCCCACTTTTTGCTTCATTTCTTGCTTATCTCTATTTTCACTTGCTTTGGAATGAACTGTTAAATTCTATGAACATTATGGTCTGAAATACTCGCATTATAAACTATTATTTCTTTAACATAATTCATCTCGTTCACAAATACTAGGTCTAAAGTATTTTCCTTTCTTGTTGGCAGGTGATTTATTTGTTGAATGTTGTATTCTAGTAGCATATCTAATAGCTTTTCAAATTGCCTCTTATCTTCTGCACTACTATTACTCTCTTTTTATATGTATAAGTACAACCACAATCTCCTATTCGTTCTTTCCATTTCTACGAAAGGAAGTTGAAGTCACCATATAGGAGAATAGTCCAGTCCTTGTGATTTCTACATATATCATCCAATTTTTTCAATTATTAAGTCAAACTCTTTAGTATTAGGAGGTCTATATATTACTATGTTCATCAATTTTTCAGATTCAAATTCTACCGCTATTAGTTCACATTCTGAGTTACTATATTTCTCATATATTTTTTCCTTGTTTTTTTGTCTTTCCCATATATTGCGGTTCCCCCTTGATTCCTATTTTTTCTATCTGATCTATAAGTTTGGAACCCTTTTATTTGATCATCATTCCCAGTCTCTTGGGAATACCAGGTTTCACTTATCATTATATCTATTTTCTTTTCATTTGGTTAGTTCTTCTAAGTACTCTATTTTTCTTTTTGAGTTACTCGTAACTAAACCCTGCGCATTCATCACTATGATGGTTTGCGTGTTTTCTCCTTCATTTAATACTGATAGTAATAAGGATTTTCCCATGTCTCTTTCCTGTTCTGGGTATGTTGTTCTTTTTTTCATTTTCCAGAAATTCTGACATTAAAAATCCAACTTTTCCATAATATTTGATCTTCCTTCATCATAATTATTCATTTTGTGTCTGAATCTGCAATTTTCTCCGTTTCTGCAATATCCTCTTGCATAATAAATACAGTTATTATCTCTTGAGTAGAATTTCGGAGCTGATGCTTTGAAATTCTTTGCTGACACCTCTGCATATCTCATTGGTGGTTTGCTTTTCTCTTTTACCTGATATTCTTGATTTCTCTCTTTATTTGTTTCTTTCTTATTTTGGATTTTATTACTTGGTTGGTTATTTATTTGATTATGATTCGTGGCTACAGGGTGCATATATTTGCATTTTTTGTCGAACTTACATCCTTTTCCTTCTTTTAGGTTTTTACATATTTTGGATGCAGATCTCTGCAATCATCCCCCATATCCATCTAAGTATGCACATTTACCATATATTTCATAGTTTTTGACATATCTTAGGATGTTTTGTAGTAACATCTTTCTCCAAATCTGCAATTCCCTCTTTTCAAAAGGTTGCAGATTTTGTCTTTCTTGTCTATTTTTTCCTCTTTCCCGTCATTGTATAGATCTGGGTAGAGCCTCTTCGGGATTTGCTTTTCTGTTGTCATATCGTAATTTATTTCTTCGTAGGTATGCTGCTTTATTGCCTCATATGTAGTATCAATGAGTATCTCTGCATCCATACTTTTATCTTGTTCTTTGTTTTCCTTTATTTTTTTGTCATGCTGTTTACTTCTCTTTTGTTTGTTTTTCCCTTCCGTTTTTCCTCTTCTTCTTATCCTCAACTATTTGTACATTCAATCTTGATTTAATAACATTGTCTATCCATGATAGACATGTTGAACAAAAAATTCTTGTATCTTTTCTCAAATCTTGTATTACCTCAGCACACTGTGGATGGGTCGGAATGTTGCATGCAGCACATTTTCTGATTAGGTTTTGTGGATTGACTATGCTATACCAAACCTTACACAGTTTGCATGCTTTTGGCATTCTTTTTCCTAATGCATCAATTAGTATATTCACAAGATTCACCTTATTCATTTTCTTTGTCGGAATATGTTGGTTTATGTATATTTCTTTATGAGTCTCTTGACCACTTGGATTTTATTTGGAACTTCTTCAATTATTTTCAAGATGTTTTCATTAGATTTGTTCCAGTTTGAAGGATTATATCCTTCTAATATATCTATGAATGCTTTTGGTATCTTTTTGGTAGGGCTGTTGCTGATTTCATAGATGAGAAATGCCAGGTTCCCTTCTGCTACCTCATCGTATTGCGAATCTGCTAGACACGCCAAATTACGCCACCTTTTCCCGCAGTTGGAACTTACTGCCATCTTGTTCTGATTTATAGTATTACACTTGATAAACTAACTTAGAAGACGCTTTATCCTACTATTTTCACACTAATCTTATCACCGATAGTTCACGAACACTTCTAGATATTTCTCAAATTCTAGTCGTATGTTAAACTTGTGATATCTGTTGATTATTGTGACTTCACGCGGGTACGTCTCACCAAGCAAGATGGCTACTACGAGAGAGAGAGAGAGAGCATAAGTTCCATGGGGCTTAGAAAAACACCGAAGATAATTTATTATTAAATTATTATTATTATTATTATTATTATTATTATT
>NC_087210.1:78591920-78594420 GCF_015104395.2 Macrobrachium nipponense | reverse complement strand
AGGGGAGCTCTCTCTCTCTCTCTCTCTCTCTCTCTCTCTCGAAGTCCTAATGGTCATTCTTAATAAGCTAAGCCCCGCTATATAGAGGTGTTTCGTGCAAGATTTTTAAATGTTCGCCTGGAAGGCTTAGTCGGTCTTTTTTTATGTAGGTTCGAGTATTTTTTTTTTTTTGTCCTTACAGTTGGTGTTGTTTTGATTTATTGTGTGTGTGTGTGTGGCATGCGCATATTTAGCATCGGCGACTTTTGTGTTCCCTAGGTACGTCCTAAAATGTCCTCATTTTCGAAAAATAAACCTCAATCTTACTAAGCCCTGTTCAATATGCTCGGTTACTGGGCCTTTCAAGATGGCCGCACGGCTCTGCGGCGCCGCCCTGGTGGAGGACCAGCGAACTGTATACCATTAGTATACAGCCGTCACCTCCAGATGTTATTTACCCTCTATGATCTGAAGGAGGTTTCACGAACTGATTTTTTAACAGAAGTGTTAAAAGGGTCTTTTTATTTACAATCAAAATGGTATATGGTAATGTTTTAATCTCTCTCTCTCTCTCTCTCTCTCTCTCTCTCTCTCTCTCTCTCTCTCATGAGGTATAAATTGAAATTTCCCTTTTTTACGACAGTTGAAGGCTGGAACGTGGAGGGTCATTTGGGTTTCAAGAGAGTGTGTGAATATTGATGAGGGAAACAGAGGTCACAAATGGCCCGGGGGGATGGTGGGTGATGGGGGGGGGGGTGTTCCTCTGCTTGCAAGCAGTGGATTCTTCGTCTTGCAGAGCTTCTGTGAAGTATTGGGTCATTCTGTCGAAGTCACTCGTCATTCTATTCACGGCCATTGTCATTCTACAGAAGTCACCTGTCATCTTACAGAAGCCGCTTGTCATTCTACAGAAGCCACTTGTCATTCTACAGAAGCCACTTGTCATTCTACAGAAGCCACTTGTCATTCTACAGAAGTCACCTGTCATTCTACAGAAGCCACCTGTCATACTACAGAAGCCACCTGTCATTCTACAGAAGTCACTTGTCATTCTACAGAAGTCACCTGTCATTCTACAGAAGTCACCTGTCATTCTACTTGTGTGAGACATCATTCTGCTGTCATCCCCCTGTCATTCTGCAAAACTGGAATGTGGTTCTATGAAGGCCCCTGTCATTCTATAGAACTGGAATGTTAGTTTCTTATAGTCCCCTGTCATTCTACAAAACTGGAATGTCTACTTGAGTGCTCTGTCATTCTACAAAACTGGAATGTCTACTTGAGTGCTCTGTCATTCTACAAAACTGGAATGTCTACTGTAGTCCCCTGACATTCTACAAAACTGGAATGTCTACTGTAGTCCCCTGACATTCTACAAAACTGGAATGTTATTCTACTGTAGTTCTCTGTCATCCTACAAAACTGGAATGTCTACTTTAGTGCTCTGTCATCCTACAAAATTGGAATGTCTACTTTAGTGCTCTGTCATCCTACAGAACTGGAATGTGAGTTTCCTATAGTCCCCTGTCATTCTACAAAACTGGAATGTCTACTTTTGTCCTTTGTTATGCCACAAAACTGGTGTGTCGACTATAGTCCCGTGTCATTCTTCAAAGTTTCTAGTCATTCAGGCAAACAATTTGTCATTCTACTTACCCTGCCTTTCTATTAAAGTGACCTGACACAATGATAATTTTCTTTTTGATTCTATATTCATTTTTTGGTTTGGGAAATTTTGTCCCCATGGTGCTGATTTCGTTTCACTAATATCCCAAATATTTTTTTATATAAAAATTTTCAGTATTGTGGAAACTTCTGATAATATTAGTCATTTTTTCCGGGCTGGTATCAAAGAATTCTTTTTTTTTTTTTTTTTTATCAGATTTCCTAGATTTGGCAGTTTTCATAGGGAGTCGATTATGACACTCTATTACAATTATGATTTTGCATTTCTTGGAAATATAATGGAATTTTACCTTTCAAGTGAATCTCTCTCTCTCTCTCTCTCTCTCTCTCTCTTCTCTCTCTCTCAAAGGCATATTACTTTTGTTTGCGTGTTAGCCGCCTGATTTCTTAAAGTAGAAGTTTCCCTTGACTTTAAAGGTAAGTTGCCATGGTGAGGCTCTACACCGCCCCCCCTACCCAAACCCGCCCCCCAACCCCCCAAAAAAAAAAAAACGAAAATATCATGTCCGTACTATTCTTTATTCATCAAAGCACTTAAGTAATATGTCCACTGAATTTGTCAGGGATATTTATTTTTTGAGCAATAATCTTCAATTTCTTTACGAAATTGTTCATGCGTGCATCTGTACTCTTTGACGAAATTATTCATGCGTGCATCTGTACTCTTTGACGAAATTATTCATGCGTGCATCTGTACTCTTTGACGAAATTATTCATGCGTGCATATGCACTCTTTGACGAAATTGCTCATGCGTGCATCTGTACTCTTTGACGAAATTGTTCATGCGTGCATCTGTACTCTTTGACGAAATATTCATGCGTGCATCTGTACTCT
>NC_087210.1:78584420-78586920 GCF_015104395.2 Macrobrachium nipponense | reverse complement strand
TGTTTCTAAGTCAAAGGTTTTTTAAATGGAGAATGTTTTTTGTTATGTTTCCAAGTCAAAGGTTTTTTAAATGGAGAATGTTTTTTGTTATGTTTTAAAGTCATAGGTTTTTTATATGGAGAATGATTTTTGTTATGTTTCCAAGTCTAAGGTTTTTGAAATGGAGAATGCGTTTTGTTATGTTTTAAAGTCAAAGGTTTTTTAAATGCAGAATGTTTTTTGCTATGTTTCCAAGTCTAAGGTTTTTGAAATGGAGAATGATTTTTGTTGTTTTAAAGTCATAGGTTTTTGAATTGGAGAATTTTTTTTTTTTTTTAAAGTCATAGGTTTTTGAAATGGAGAATGTTTTTTGTTGTTTTAAAGTCATAGGTTTTTGAAATGGAGAATGTTTTTGTTGTTTTAAAGTCATAGGTTTTTGAATTGGAGAATGTTTTTTGTTGTTTTAAAGTCATAGGTTTTTGAAATGGAGAATGTTTTTTGTTGTTTTAAAGTCATAGGTTTTTGAAATGGAGAATGTTTTTTGTTGTTTTAAAGTCATAGGTTTTTGAAATGGAGAATGTTTTTTGTTGTTTTAAAGTCATAGGTTTTTTAATTGGAGAATCTTTTTTGTTGTTTTAAAGTCATAGGTTTTTGAATGGAGAATATTTTTTGTTGTTTTAAAGTCATAGGTTTTTGAATTGGAGAATGTTTTTTGTTGTTTTAAAGTCATAGGTTTTTGAAAATGGGAATGTTTTTTGTTGTTTTAAAGTCATAGGTTTTTGATGGAGGAATGTTTTTTGTTGTTTTTAAAGTCATCGGTTTTTTAATTGGAGAATATTTTTTGTTGTTTTTTAAAGTCATAAGGTTTTTGGAATGGAGAATGTTTTTTGTTGTTTTAAAAAGTCATAGGTTTTTGAAATTGGGATGTTTTTTGTTGTTTTAAAGTCAAGGTTTTTGAAATTTGGAGATATTTTTTGTTGGTTTAAAGTCATAGTTTTTTGAATTGGAGAATGTTTTTGTTTGTTTTAAAAGTCATAGGTTTGTGATTGGAGAATGTTTTTTGTTGTTTTAAAGTCATAGGTTTTTGCATGGAGAATTTTTTTGATGTTTTAAAGTCATAGGTTTTGAATTGGAAGAATGTTTTTTTGTTGTTTTAAGTATAAGGTTTTTTGAATTGGACGAATGTTTTTGTTGCTTTTAAAGTCATAGGTTTTGAATTTGAGAATTTTTTTGATGTTTTAAAGTCATAGGTTTTTGAATTGGAGAATGTTTATTTGTTGTTTTAAAGTCTAGTTGTTTTTGAATGGAGAATGTTTTTCTGTTGTTTTAAAGGTCAAATAGTTTTGAAATTGGAGAATGTTTTTTTGTTGTTTTTAAAAAAAGGTCATAGGTTTTTGAATTGGAGAATGTTTTTTGAAAATGCTTAAAGTCTAGGATTTTGAATGGAGAATGTTTTTTGTTGTTTTAAAGTCTAGGTTTTTGGGGGGAAAAAATTGAGAATGTTTTTTTGTTGTTTTTAAAAGTCCATAGGTTTTTGAATTGGAGAATGTTTTTTGATGTTTTAAAGTCTAGGTTTTTTTGGATTGGAGAATTTTGTTTTTTGGGTTGTTTTAAAGTCATTAAGGTTTTTTGAAATGGAGAATGTTTTTTGTTGTTTTAAAGTCATAGGTTTTTGAATGGGAGAATGTTTTTTGATGTTTTAAAGTCATAGGTTTTTGAATTGGAGAATGTTTTTTTTTGTTTTTTTTAAAGTGGGGGTTTTGGGGAAATTTTGGAGAATGTATGTTTTAAAAAGTCATAGGTTTTTAATTAGAATGTTTTTTGTTTTTTTTGTTTTTAAAGTCATTAGGTTTTTTGAATTGAAGAATGTTTTTGTTGTTTTAAAGTCATAGGTTTTTGAAATGGAGCATGTTTGGTTCCTTTTACCCATGCTTTTTTCGTGTCTTGTCGCTTTCAAATACAAGTTTAAAGTGAATTTGGTCATTGTTCTGCTGTAAAGGCAGTGTTTTTATTATTATTATTATTATTATTATTATTAATTATTATTATTATTATTTTACCATTATTATTATTAATTATTATTATTTTTATTAATTTAGTCTTCTCTGAGACGTAGAGGGAGGAGTTCATATTTGTAGCACACCTTCCTGGGAACTTTGTGGAGACCGAAATCAATTCCCATCAAAATTGCTTGGCTGGGTTTGATTGCTGACTGCCTGAGCCGATTCGAATCAGGGGCCAGTCTCACTGGAAAACGAAAATGTTGGAGCGCAAGTAGAAAATGGGGCTTTATGATTCACTAAAGGAGAAATACGGTAATTAGGTTCTCAGAAGGTGATGTTGCGTTGGAGTCGTTAAATCGCGTTTGTCATTTAGATGAGCGACTTGATGTATATACGTACCTACATACATCATACATAAATACGCACACACACTTATATATATATATATATATATATATATATATATATATATATATAGTATATATATATATATATATATATATATATATATATATATT
>NC_087210.1:78569420-78579420 GCF_015104395.2 Macrobrachium nipponense | reverse complement strand
CCAGATAACCTCTTTCTACTTCGCGGGAAGAGCCTATGTGCATTTAGTCAGTTAATCTATACTTAAATATATATATATATATATATATATATATTATATATATATATATATATATATATATATATATATATATATTTCCTGGTTTATCAAATAGAACGTTAGGCTTTTAGGACTAGTGCCAGATAACCTGAGATACTATATATTTTGTAAACAAGCTCATCAAATAGAACATTAGGCTTATAGGACTATTGCCAAATTACTTGAAATACTATATATTCTGTTGACACGTTTATCAAATAGAACTTAATGCTTATAGGACTATTGCCAGATTACCTAAAATAGGTATTCTATATATTCTGTTGACACGTTTACCAAATAGAACGTTAAGCTCATAGGACTACTATTGCCAAATTACCTAAAATACTATATATTCTGTTAACACGTTTATCAAATAGAACTTTTATGCTTATATGACTATTGCCAGATTACCTAAAATACTATACGATATTCTGTTAACACGTTTATCAAATAGAACTTTATGCTTATAGGACTATTGCCAAATTACCTAAAATACTATATATTCTGTTGACAAGCTTATCAAATTGGACCTAATGCTTATAGGACTATTGCCAAATTACCTAAAATAATATATATTTTGTGTATGAAATAACATTAGGGATATAGGACTATTTCCAGATGATCTAAGATACGTCCTGAAAAATACTGCCGTCCACACATTTTACAACGAAGTGAGTCAACGAATTTTGGAGAAAAAAAAATTATTTGAATAATTTATCTATTTGGGAACGTATTGGATAAGCGACTTCTTCCCGCGCAAAGGCACCCAATTTTTTGGCCGCAAGATGAAGGACATGCATGAGCGTCTTCACTTTCGCCGCCATTACTGGCTGCTTTAGGCAAATTCTGGCGGCAACTTGCAAAGAGATGCCAGGAAAAGTAGGAGCCAGTGTGACGGTGCATTTAAGCTCTTTAGAGTCTCCCGGATATCATACATACGATATACATGCATGCTTCCGGATATTAATCCCATACATAGGCTACATACTTACAGAAATACTCATATACAATGTACGTAAATATTGGCTCTTGAACATCATAGTGACCGCTGTTTTGTTTACAACGAATCCTCTTTCCTTTTAAGGTATAATTTTTGACTGAGGACGATAACCTTAGGCCTAATGATCCTCCGATCCTGAAGTGGAACTGTATAGGCCTATGAATATGGTACATCGACTCTCAAAACCAAAACAAACAGGGAGCAAGACATGACGATAAGATGGACGCTTGCTCTGCTTCACTATTTACTTATTTATTTTATTTTTTTCGTGTCTTTTCATCCCTATTGCCAGATCCGCTCTCATAGGAGCGTATCTATCAAGAGTTTCTTGTCAGATTAGAAAACTTTCTCCGAACTGGTTTTTTGGGGCAGAGTTTGGCCCGTAGAGTTTTCTTTTTTTATCCTTCGCTGCCGAAAATTATCTAGTATGGATTTCTTTTTGGGGACGGTGTAAATCTTCATTTTTTCTATTTTTGTGCTGAGGTTTTATCATGATTTCCCAGTACTTCAATAAATGTATAGTATAACTTGGATAGCAGTGATAATTTGGAGGAGGCAAAGAGAAGAGTCATTAGACCTAAACATAGGCCCATATATTTAACTTTCTTTAAACTTGGTTTGCCTAAGATAAGTCAGAGTTATTCCATGTAGTCTTGTTTTAGAATTATTATGAAGTTTCCTCGTGGCCAATACATCAATTTTACTTGCTTCCCGGTGACATTCAATTAAGCTCTGGTAGCACGAATTGGGTGTGATTTTGTTCAACAAATGCCGAACGTGTTTAGGTCATTAATCTCCGTTTTCCCTTTCCAATCTTTCAGTGCCCTTCACCAACCCTTTGATATTCTTCTCTTTCTCTGTAAGGAAAAAAATAAGGAAAACAATGAACAAGAGAAGAGTATGGATGCAGAGATACTCATTGATACTACATATGAGGCAATCAAGCAGGATACATACGAAGACATAAATTACGACATGACAACACAAAATAAAATCCCGAAGAGGCTCTACCCCGATCTGCACACTGATGGGAAAGAGAAAAAAATAGAAAAGAAAGACAAAGTCTACACCCTTTTGAAAAGAGGGAATTGCAGATTCGGAGAAAGATGTTACTACAAACATCCCAAGGTATGTCACAACTATGAAATCTATGGTAAATGTGCATACCTGCAGACGGCTATGGGGATGATTGCAGAGATCTACATCCAAAAATATGCAATAACCTAAATGAAGGAAAAGGATGTAAGTTCGACAAAAAATGTAAATATAGGTATGCACCCTGTAGCCACGAATCAAAATCAATTAAATAATCAATTAAATAATAAAATCCAAAATAGGAAAGAAACAAATAAAGAGAGGAACAAAGAATATGAGGTGAAGGAAAAAAGCAAGCCATCACCGCGATATGGAGTGTCAGCAAAGAATTTCCAAGCATCAGCTCCAAGATTCTACAGCTCAAGAGATAAATACTGTATGTACCATGCTAGGGGATATTGCAGATACGGAGAAAATTGCAGATACAGACACAAAATGAATAATTATGACAAAGGAAGACTAAATATTATGGAAAAGTTGGATTTTTTAATGTCAGAATTTCTGTAAATGAAGGAAAGAACAACATACCAGAACAGGAAAGAGATGTGGGAAAATCCTTATTATTACCCATATTAAATGAAGGAGATAACACGCAAACCATCATAGTGAAGAATGCGCAGGGTTTAGTTACGAGTAACTCAAAAAAAAAAAAAATAGAGTACTTAGAAGAACTAACCCAAATTGAAAAGAAAATAGATATAATGAATATAAGTGAAACCTGGTATTCCCAAGACACTGGTAATGACGATCAAATAAAGGGGTTCCAAACTTATAGATCAGATAGAAAAAAATAAGAATCAAGGGGGAACTGCGATATATGGGAACGACAAAAAACAAGGAAAAATTATATGAGAAATATAGTAACTCAGAATGTGAACTAATAGCGGTAGAATTTGAATCTGAAAAATTAATGAACATAGTAACATATAGACCCTCTAATACTAAAGATTTTGACACAATAATAGAAAAACTGAATGATATATGTAGAAATCACAAGGACTGGACTATTCTCCTATCCGGAGACTTTAACTTTCCTTCCGTAGACTGGAAAGAAAGAATAGGAGATTGGGGTTGTATTTATACATATAAAAAAGAGAGTAATAGTAGTGCAGAAGATAAGAAGCAATTCGAAAAGCTATTAGATATGCTACTAGAATACAACATTCGACAAATAAATCACCTGCCAACAAGAAAGGAAAATACTTTAGACCTAGTATTTGTGAACGAGGGGAATTATGTTAGAGAAATAATAGTTTATAATGCAAGTATTTCATACCATAATGTCATAGAATTAACAGTCCATTCCAAAGCAAGTGAAAACAGTGATAAGCAACAAATGAAAAAGTGGGAAGGGTATGGAAAATACAACTTCTACAGTAAAAATATAAAATGGTAAGAAATAAATGAAGAATTAAAGAAAGACTGAGATAACATTTTCGTAAGTGATGATATAAAGGTAAATACGGAGATATTATATAAAATACTAGAGAAAATAGTGGGTAAATATTTACCGAAGAAGAAAAGTAAACATCAGTCATGCATACTAAGAGACAGAAGGATCTTGTTCCAGAAAATCAGAAAGTGGAAAAAAAGTCTTGCAAAAGAAAAAATGCATGAAAAGTGATCGAACTAAAAAGTAAGATAGAAAATGCAGAACAAAAGATTATATAATCAAAAGAAAATGAAAAATGGGACTTGAAAGAAAAAACCCTAGTAAATATCAAGCAAAACCCCAAACTATTGTACTCGTATGCGAAAAAGATAAATAAAAGAAGAATAGAAATAGGCCCTCTAAGAATTGAAAGGAGATTAACGAATAAAAAAAAAGGAAATATTCAACATATTGGCAGAACGTTATAAGAGAGAATTCACCCATAGAATTGATAATAAAGATAATGATACAGAAGTAAGGGACGAAAATAGTGAATATTTAGCAGACTTAGATAATAATGAAGCTGATATTGTGCAGACTATTAATGAAATTAAAAATGGAGCTGCAACTGGGCCTGATGGTATCCCTGCTATTTTGTTAAAGAAAGTAGTTCACTCTATCGCAAAGTCACTTGCAATATTATTAAGACAAAGTGTAGATACAGGCAAGATTTATGAGCACAAATTAGCATATATTACCCCTACTTTCAAAAGTGGATCAAGACTAGAGGCAAGTAATTATAGGCCTGTGAGTCTAACATCACATATTATGAAAGTGTATGAAAGGGTAATGAAGAAAAATATTATGAAACATTTAATAAAAAATAATTTGTTTAATACAGGACAACATGGTTTTGTACCCGGAAAAAGTACACAAACCCAACTGTTAGTCCACCGTGAGAACATATACAAAAATATGAAAAGCAGAAATGAAACAGATGTGGTTTATCTAGACTTTGCAAAAGCTTTTGACAAGGTAGATCATAATATATTAGCGAAGAAAATTAGAAAACATAATATAGTGGATAAAGTAGGAAGATGGTTAAAAGAATTTTTACACAACAGAAAACAGATAGTTATTGTAAACGATGAGAAATCGGATGAAGCTAAGGTAATATCCGGTGTGCCACAAGGTACGGTATTAGCTGCATTACTGTTTGTTATTATGATTGCAGACATAGACAGTAATGTTAAGGACTCGGTAGTGAGTAGTTTCGCTGATGACACAAGAATAAGTAGAGAAATTACTTGAGATGAAGATAGGAACTCGCTACAAAGAGACCTTAACAAAGTATATGATTGGGCAGAGGTAAATAGGATGGTATATAACCATGATAAATTTGAATCAATAAATTATGGAGACAGAGAAGGAAAGCTATATGCATATATGGGACCTAATAGTAAGACAATCACAAATAAGGAAGCACTTAAAGACCTTGGTGTGATGTTGAATAGGAACATGTTATGCAATGATCAAATAGCAATTCTATTGGCAAAATGTAAAGCAAAAATGGGAATATTGTTACGGCACTTCAAAACAAGAAAAGCTGAACACATGATTATGCTTTATAAAACATATGTTCGTAGTCCACTTGAATATTGCAATATGATATGGTACCCACACTATCAAAAGGATATTGCACAAATAGAGAGTGTACAAAGGTCCTTTACAGCTAGAATAGAAGAAGTTAAGGACCTTGACTACTGGGAAAGACTACAATCCTTAAAATTATATAGTCTAGAAAGGAGAAGAGAACGCTACATGGTAATTCAGGCATAGAAACAGATAGAAGAAATTGCCGAAAACATCATGGAGCTAAAAATATCAGAAAGAGCAAGCAGAGGTAGATTAATAATGCCCAAAACCATACCAGGAAAAATAAGCTCGACAAATATCTAAGCTGCATCCCAGACCATCCAAGTTTGGAAGATGCAAAATATACCGGAAGATGCATTAGCAACTCTCTGGTAGACATTAGAGGTGCCTCACACTGAGTGACCTGGGGCACCCCGAACAAGATGTAAGGTCTGTAAGGTAAGGTCTCTTATTCCAGTCTTTCATCGCTGACTCCAGCTCGTAAGTCTATTCAATTTCTTTATCGAGGTTGACTAGACCGAGTTGAAGTCCAACCGTAGAATTAACCATGAATTAAAAATAAGAAAAGAAGAATATGTACTTTGGAATAACCCGCCATCACAAGTTTAATGATAGAAAAACGAGCCTCAGAAGTCATTTCCACCACAACGTCGTCTGTAATAGTCGTTAGCGAGTGCCTGAATCGTTAATTACATTCCTAAAATTACGGCGAGGAGAAAGAGTAATCTTGTGCCTCGAGTGGACACAAATTGCTCTTTTTTCCTTCTTCTTCTTCTTCTTCTTCTTCTTCTTCTTCTTCTTCTTCCTCAAGTGGTGAGAGCTTCCTTCCCTTCGTAGGGCAGCGACCCTTCCTAATTGAATTCTTGATTGTTGACTAGTACGATACAGGGCTCGGTCTAGGCATCCAGCGGTCTCTGCCCATGTCTCTCTCTCTCTCTCTCTCTCTCTCTCTCTCTCTCTCTCTCTCTCAGAGGGAGGAGAGAGACAGAGAGAGTGAGTTTGGAAGGAAGAGATGGGTTATGGAAGTCGAACAGAGGAGCTGTAGGAATAATCCCTGGATAGTCTACTATGTCAGTCAGGGTTAAGTGGAATTCTTGTTCTTACCCTTGGGTTTATTTGCGCGCGCGCGCGTGTGTGTGTACGGCAGTCAAATGCATTCGGAATTTAAGTTGTCTGCAAAACCACGAAGAAATTTTACAGACAGCTACTGTGGTAAGAGCCCAGTCATCATGATACTATACAGAACTATCTGTATTTTAGTTTTTCGTGCACTGCTATGTCCCACCAACACACTTTCCACCAACCAGTCTAGTAGTCCTTCATTCTCCATATATATAACCAGGTCATCTAACAACGCTGCATATTCTTTCCAGGTCATCTAACAGCTCCATTCCTTCTCTCCATGTCCGCCAACCTTTAAAAGAAAAAAAAATACATTTTAATCTTTCAGTGCTCAAACTTCACCTATCAGAGCTTCTGTCATCTCTTTTACTTTTCTGACCAAATTCCTACCCTTACACCTTTCCCTGTGGACCAAGTAATCTTATTTCCTTACTGTCCCTTATACTTATATTTATTTTATAAGAAATAACAATAATTTCCATCACCTTTTCCTTGAGACGATTTTCCCACATCCAGACATATTTAACAACGTTGGTGAGCCGTTCAAGCGCCCTGCTATTTTTATAAGTATATATATTTGAAAGAACGTTTAATATTACTTACAAACTGCGGCTTAAGGTACTGTACTGTACTGTGCAAGCCATAATCCCCAGAAAGAGTTAGAGAGAGAGAGAGAGAGAGAGAGAGAGAGAGAGAGAGAGAGAGAGATAAATAAATGACTCGCATGCATTTTTAATAGCACCTCGGAGTAGGTGACGCGTAGATAACAAGCTAGAGTAACACCAGAGAATCTCTCTCTCTCTCTCTCTCTCTCTCTCTCTCTCTCTCTCTCTCTCTCTCTCTTTGCAACCACTTCAGGCATGGAAAAAGGACAGGACGAATTAGCATTTCAAAAGTGTGTCTATAATCCTAACTCGGCGGTCACGCCAGACCTTTTCTTTCTTTCTTTCTTTCTTTCTTTCTTTCTTTCTTTCTTTTTTTCTTATTTTTCTTCTACTCACAAGTGTCTCAAAAATCTAATGAGATTCTCACTTCCTTCTCATTCTTTCTCATTCTTTTAGCCATTCGTACAAGGGAACTTGAATAAAGACGAAAACGCTTGGATTTCTGCCTATCATTTTCCAGTGGTATTCGTGGTTTTTTTAAACATATATTTATATATATACGTATATGCATCATATATATATATATATATATATATATATATATATATATATATATTATATATATATATATATACGTATATGCATCAAGTATTTGAAAATTCAGCTCACTGCCCATCTAAAAATTGTTGCAACAAACAAGAGTGATAAAATCCTTAGACGCAAGAGTAAAATATAAAAATCTTTCAGCCTCTTAAATGCATGGTTCATAATTCGACATTCTACCACCTGTGACGATATCCTGATATTGTTTTAGAACTGTGTTTGTGAGGTATACCTGCATTTTCTTGTAAGTCTACCACGTCTGGGGAAAATGGCATACTCTTATAAATAGGTCTAATACGTCTGCCATCCGGAGTGATAACACTTTCATGCCTTCTTTAACGCACTCTGCGTAACGCTCTTCAATTTTTATGAACTCAAGAATAACTGCATTCACTTATAAGTCTGAAACGTCCGCCATTCTGGTTGCTATAAACTAGAGAGAACCTGCATTCTTTTATAAGTCTAATGCGTCCGTCAGTCCAGTTTGCAAAAGCTTCTAGGCCAACTAGAGAAACGTTATTAACTCCTTAATGCCATTCAGGTGCTATCAACTAGAGAGAAAGCGCATTCTGTTATTATTAAACTCGAGAGAAACTCAATTCTCTTTTATATAAGCCTAATACGTCCGTCATTCCAGTTTGGAAAAGGTTCTAGGCCAACGTGAGAACTAATAACTCCTTGTAACGCCATTCGGGTGGTATCAACTAGAGAGAAAGTGCATTTTGTTATGAGTTAAACTCGAGAGAAACTGCATTCTCTTTTGTGTCTAATGCATCCGTCGTTCCAGTTTGCAAAAGCTTCTAGGCCAACGTGAGAGTTAATAACTCCTTGTATTGTCATTCGGGTGGTATCAACTAGAGAGAAACTGCATTCTGTTATAAGTTAAACTCGAGACTAACTACAATCTCTATAAGTTAAACTGGAGAGAAACTGCATTCTCTCATGAGTTTAATACGTCTCTCAGCCCGAGTGATAGCCCCCTTTCTTTCCATCTTTTAAAGGACCCAGCTATTTTCACTCGCATTAGAGCAAGAAAATGCTTCTCGGTATTTGGTGGCCGGTCAGCTGCGGCCTTGTGGTGGGCTCTTTCCCAAGTGTCGATGGGTCTATTACTCCCAGTATTGATTTCTTCTTCTTCTTTTTCTTCCTCCTCTTCCTCCTTCTCCTCCTCCTCCTCCTCCTCCTTCCTCCTTCCTCCTCCTCCTCCTCCTCCTCCTCCTCCTCCTCCTCGTCTCCTTCTCCCCCACCTCTTCCTCCTCTCCTCCTCATCCTTTTCCTCCTCATCCTCCTCCTCCTCCTCTCCCTCCTCCTCCTCCTCTCTTTTCTTCTCTTCTTCTTCTTCTTCTCACTTTGTCGTACCGAACAGTTTTCCAGAATTTCGCCCCCGTGACTTTTTATTTTCATCAGTGTCGGAAGTTTCTTTATATTATATATATATATTTTATATATATATTATATATATCTATATATATATATATAATATATATATATATATATATATATATATATATATATATATATATATATATATGACTGGTAAAAATGTTTAATGTTCTGTTACGACAGAATTCCATCTAATAAAAGGAGCCCATAAAAACGCCAAAATATAGAAAGTTAAGTAGTACTATATTTCAGAGACTAAAAAGAGAGAGACAGCAGTCTCTGAAATATAGTGCTTACTTTCTATATTTTGGGCGTTTTTATGTGCTCCTTTTATTAGGTATATATATATATCTCTAACTTTTAATCCTCTTTAGCTAAACCTTTGTGTGCTGGCTTGTTCGAGCCTAGTCTCTTGAAGATTGCAATTTTTTTTCTTTGTTTATAAATCGTTTAGCTGTGATGGATTAAGTCAAGTCGACTCTCTTGCGCTTCCTAAATTATTTATTTTTTTTTTTTACTCCGTTGAGACTAATGATTCTTCCCCGGCTCCAAGTATAGGGAGAGGCTTCGGAAAGAAACCTCTCATGAGATGTAATTAAGACCATGGCATCATTTACGCCCCGCGCTTAATTTAATGGTGTTTGTGATGGCGCCGGATCTACAGGTGCAATATTACTCGGTGTTGGAGAGAGAGAGAGAGAGAGAGAGAGAGAGAGAGAGAGAGAGAGAAAGGGCTAGCCGCTGACGAGTTTATTATGTTCCTAAGAACTAGACGCAAACATCGTACTACAGTATAGTTCCTAGCAGTCTTACGATTTTATGAGAGAAAGGTTCCTAAGGAGAGAGAGAGAGAGAGAGAGAGGAGAGAGAGAGAGAGAGAGTTAGCCGCTGACGAGTTTATTACGTTCCTAAGAACTAGACGCAAAAATCGTACTGTATATTTCCTAGCAATCGTACGATTGTACGAGAGAAACATTGCAGAGGAATGAAAGCAATAATTGCTCCTTCCTATAAAGGAAGAGGAAAAACAGGGAGAATTGTAAGACTATTGCCTATTTGGATGGCTGGATGGCTACTGGAGTTTAT
>NC_087210.1:78529420-78564420 GCF_015104395.2 Macrobrachium nipponense | reverse complement strand
GTCTGATGGATTCAATATATCAGATAAATGGAAAAGAAGTCTGGAAGAATGGACGCACTCGAAAAATATCTTGCATGAAATATTAAGATAAATTAGGGCATCAGAGAGGAGGAAAGATTTGCACGTGATCGGAGAGACGGCAGCGGAGAGAATGCAGAGTTATAACTGCAGGTGGTGAGAGAGAGAGAGAGAGAGAGAGAGAGAGAGAGAGAGAGAGAGAGAGAGTGTGTCAACGGCATAAAAATGTTATAAAGTAGATATAAACGTCGCTATAATTCCCGACCCCTTTTTATGTAGACCCCAAGCAAGCCAATTGGATCCCCTTTATTGGACCGTTAAGCACGGCTGGAGTCTTAGACCTAGTGAATGATGTAGCTGTATAAGCTTCATCCTTGTTGGTTTCGTATTTTTAGAATCGTGGGTTTTCCAGGACCCTGGAAATGTGCAATCTACTGTTGTGTGGACTTAGCTACCTTTATGGCGATCTGTCGAGCGCTATGGTAACATATATTTTTATATTTATAAGTAAACCATTGATTTTTTTCCCAAAAACAGCACTAGTTGCTACGCAGCCTTACGCTCGCTTCTGCTGCTCCAGTATTTTCGTGCCATCCTCTCTCTCATTCTATCGCAAAGCCGCTTGCAATATTATTAAGGCCAAGTGTAGATACAGGCAAGATTTATGATGAGCACAAATTAGCATATATTACCCCTACTTTCAAAAGTGGATCAAGACTAGCGGCAAGTTATTATATAGGCCTGTGAGTCTAACATCACATATTATGCAAGTGTATGAAAGGGTAATGAAGAAGAATATTATGAAACATTTAATAAAAAAAATTATTTGTTTAATATAGGACATCATGGTTTTGTACCCGGAAAAAGTACACAAACCCAACTATTAGTCCACCCTGAGAACATATATAAAAATATGATAAACGGAAATGAAACAGATGTAGTTTATCTAGACTTTGCAAAAGCTTTTGACAAGGTAGATCATAATATATTAGCGAAGAAAATGAGAAAACATAATATAGTGGACAAAGTAGGAAAATGGATAAAAAAAAAATTTTACACAACAGAAAACAGATAGTTATTGTAAACGATGAGAAATCGGATGAAGCTAAGGTAATATCCGGTGCGCCACAAGGTACGGTGCTAGCTGCATTGCTCTTTGTTATTATGATTGCAGACATAGACAGTAATGTTAAGGACTCGGTAGTGAGTAGTTTCGCTGATGACACAAGAATAAGTAGTGAAATTACGTGCAATGAAGATAGGAACTCGCTACAAAGAGACCGTAACAAGTATATGAATGGGCAGAGGTAAATAGGATGGTATTTAACTCTGATAAATTTGAATCAATAAATTATGGAGATAAAGAAGGAAAGCCATATGCATATAGGGGACCTAATAACGAGACAGCCACTAATAAGGAAGCAGTTAGACCTTGGTGTGATGTTTAATAGGAACATGTTATGCAATGATCAAATAGCAATTCTATTGGCAAAATGCAAAGCAAAAATGGGAATGTTGTTACGGCACTTCAAAACAAGAAAAGCTGAACACATGATTATGCTTCATATAACTTATGTTCGTAGTCCACTTGAATATTGCAGTATGATATGGTACCCACACCACCAAAAGGATATTGCACAAATAGAGAGTGTACAAAGGTCCTTTACAGGTAGAATAGAAGAGGTTAAGGATCTTGACCACTGGGAAAGACTACAATTTTTAAAATTATAGTCTAAAAAGGAGAAGATGATAATACAGGCATGGAAACAGATAGAAGGAATTGCCGAAAACATAATGGAGCTAAAGATATCAGAAAGAGCAAGCAGAGGTAGATTAATAGTGCCCAAAACTATACCAGGAAAACTAAGGAAAGCACACAGGACATTAATCCACTACGCACCAGCATCGATAATGCAGCGTCTATTCAATGCGTTGCCAGCTCATCTGAGGAATATATCAGAAGTGAGCGTAGATGTGTTTAAGAATAAGCTCGACAAATATCTAAGCTGCATCCTAGACCATCCAAGATTGGAAGATGCAAAATATACCGGAAGATGCATTAGCAATTCTCTGGTAGACATTAGAGGTGCCTCACACTGAGGGAACTAGGGGCAACCCGAACAATGTAGGTCTTAAGGTCGGTAGGTCTCTCTCTCTCTCTCGCTCCCTCATTCTCTCCTCCTCTCTCTCTCTCTCTCTCTCTCTCTCTCTCTCTCTCTCTCGTTCTTGTGTCTTAGCGTGACAGAAGTTAAGAGTCTGATGAGGACCGGCAAAGTTTTAATGATCTATTTCGAGGTCGTGGATTGTTGATCGCTCTCTGATACCTACACCACTTTTTTCTTTTTCGGATTCGTCACTGTCCGCCATGGTGATAGGTACCTACGTCGTGACTTTAGACAAATGCAGGATTTACGTCTCGGGATTGATAGTTTAGCGTCGACATTTCCTCTCTGATACCATGATTTATCATAATATTTCGTGCAAGATATTTTTCGAGTGACCTCATTCTTCCAGAATTCTTTTCCATTTATTTGATAAATTGAGACCATCAGATGAGCTGTGGTTATAAGAGAAAGTCACAAATCACAAATTCAGAGTCTATGTTTATTTTTTTACTCTATTTACATTCGCTGTTCATGTACACCTATTATTCTCACAGCTATTCTCTTACTATACTCTATTATACACATACTACACTTCTTTGGCTTAAATTTTATTTGCAACACGACAATTTTCATCATGTTCTTTTATTAATGAAAAGATTCAGCCAATGATGACTAGGTCTATCGATCTGGGATAAGTATCAGGACTCTCTCTCTCTCTCTCTCTCTCTCTCTCTCTCTCTCTCTCTCTCTCTCTCTCTCTCTCTCTGCCTTGAGCCTCGTCATTTATTGTAGAATATACACGGGCTCTTGCTCCAGAGCAACTGTAAAGAGAGTCGTTTAATTTTGAATTTAGGTTTATTACCAAAATAGTATGCAGAGAGCAGTATCCTTTGTCAGAATTTGCCAAATTGATAATTAATAAATCATTTTGGGGTAGGGCCACACTCATTGATTGCAATTATGAACATCATTAACCTTACATAAAACACTATCGTCTTTGCCGTTATTACCATCACTATCATTAGTGCACTTTCATTTTTCATTACCAGTATCATTATCATTACATTCATCATCATCAACACACAATTACCGTTGAATCATCTCTAAAAAATATAATTAGCATTAGCAATAGAATAACCAAGATGGTGGCAGTTATATTACAGTTAATAAATCATCCAATCATCTTTTAGTTCATATCTGTGTTTGCGGGAAACTGTCAATTGACCTTGTGTAAACATGATGCGAGAAAATGAGAAATACGGAGCACATTTTGAGGAGACACTGTTGACAAAAGTCTCATAATGTAATTTAATATTAGTTTTGAAAACATTGAAAGCTTGACAGTACATTTAAAAGCATTAAAATCTTTATTACAGCTTTAGAAGTATTAAAATCTTTGCTATTAAATGTGAATATTATTTAGCAGCACCGACGATAATGTTGAAAATTGCAGAGCCAAAAATAACATATTCGTTATGCACAATGGTAGCTTTGAAAGCATTAAAAGCTTTGTGATAGTTTTAAAAAGCATTGAAGTCTGTATTTGTTAATAAGTATGAATATTATTCAGCAAAACAGACTATAATATTGAAAATTGCAGCGCCATTGCAAGAAACCCTTATATCTACAAGACGAAGCGGATTTTGATAACGCGCGGCAACCTGTTGGAATTTGAGTGCTATTAACAATAACAATCACCAGCCTCCATTAACGGGAATACGTCACATTTTATGAATTCGTGAAAAATTTTGGAGTCTTCAAGAAGAGGACGATACAAAACGGGATTAAACCTTATGAATGTAGAGGAGGTAAACTTGGTTCGAGTATCGTAGCATTAGGTAGGTTAGTAAGCCTATCGCCTCATCTGTCAGATGGACATTGTTTACCTATTTATTTAACTTAGGCTTATTTTATTTTAATGTCAGGCTGTCAGATTTAACTCAGAACAGTTTTTATATCGTTTATGCGCCGGCAGGCCTATGTAGAATGTTTTTTTTATCGATTTTAACGCTACAAGCCTAGGTTACGTCACGTCATAGTACTAGCTACTACTACATACGATAGGCCTACCTATTCAATGGTTACTATTTATAGGATAAGCCTAGGTTATGGTAACCCTAGACGTAAGCAAATTCATGACTACTTAAATATAACTATTTCATGTCAAAAGACAAGATATGTAGCTAGCTACTACCTAGGCTAGGTATTAAGGGCTTTGTAGACCTACCTAGGCCTATTGGTTATATCTTCCGATGGACCTTTGATCAGTATTCAATGAGTAGGCCTAATATAGGCTAGGCTAGCATAGCGAATTATATATTCACGTGCATTTAGGTTAATCTAAGTAGTAATAGAGACATGGTGGGTATTTAGTGAGAAATTGCAGTAGGCCTATGCAGAAGAGGGATCCGTTAAAAGTGTGTGAAATTATGCCAGATAAACTATTCTCATCTGATCCACCAGAGGCTAGTATATACTAAACACGGCAAAGTCTTGAAAAAAAGTGTTTTGTCATGCGGAATTGGAGTTTGGACCGGAAACGAACTTATACCCAGAAGAGTTTCATGCGCTACTTCCATGGATTGTAACCTGCTTGAAAGCATACCGAAGGCATAAGCCTATTTCACTATGGATACATCCCAGTCTAATGACTCCTACGGCTCATGTGACTGATGTGGCAAAGGGGGCTCCCCACCCTTTTACCATTGTGGTTTATTTTTACTCAGTCACCCTCTAGGTAAATATAATCAGTCCTGGTCATTTAGGCCATAACATCCAAACTGGTAAATGGTCAAAACGTCCTACAGTGTAAATAGCGTAAAACGTTATGATAATGGTATTTGCAATTATTATTTTATGGTTTACGTACATCCCCAAGGGGCTGGTACTAAATATGACTGCCCATTTTGCACGTAAACTGGAAGTTGATGAACGTAGAATGGTGCTTACAGCCTAAATGACTTACGGCCGAAATGACCCGATCTCAATATAACTGTGTGTTTGTGAACACTACAGGTGATTTTCCACAAATGTCTTTTAGAAACCATGAGACTTATAGTAATGTCTTCTACTCTATATCCATATATTAGAGCTTTTCAAAATTCTTGGAAAAGTTCTTGTAACTTACATTTGTTTACTTTTTTTCCAACAATGATTAGGAATTAGTTCATTAATGCAGTGTTTAAGTAAATTTAAAGAATTTTAAATTTACTTAAACTAAGTCAGTTTTTTGAAGGTACAATACAGCATTTCTAGTCATTTTTTTCACTTTGAGTTATGACACAAGACATTTTAATAATGTGAAAACATGCATAAAATCACTTGTAAGCTGGGTCAGTGTAAATATATTTTGTCAGTATATATACTTATAGTATATAAGAAGAGCAGATAAACTGTAATCTTTCCTTGTTTTCTGTTTTTCAGGTTCACAAAGAAAAATCATCAGTATGTCACCAAGGGGAAAAACAAAAAGAAAGCTAGTGCATGTTGAAGATGAAAGCGAGGACCTTTTTAACAGTCCAAAGAAGTCGCAAAAATCACCAGCGAGGAAGACCAAGAAGAAGGATGTTGTAGAAGATGAAACACTTTTTTCTGAGCTGGTGACAAAAGCAGGATATGTGCTGAATAGTGGGGATCAGGCAAATTTGTTAAGTGAGTGATTCATATTTTATTTTATATATGCTTTGGAAACTGCTACTACACTTTTAAGAATGAATTAGTGATAGTAGGTTTTCTTCATTTCAAAGTATTAGAGCATATTTTTTGGCATCTTCCTGCCAGACTAAACATAAAGAATAGCCTGAGTTAGTGAAAGGGTGACCAATACCTTGTCTCATTGGACAGCAGTGCAACTTAAATCAGTACGTATTATGTATTATGTGTGAATAACCTTTGATGCAAAAGAACAAAGTGACTCTGTTGAAAAAATGTTTCTAAATTAGATTTGGCCTGAGTCATGTAGGTTATCATATTATAGGCAAATTTGTCGAAAAAACTATCATTCTGTGTATCTTTGTAAAGACTTCCCTTGAGCAACTGTTGCAAGTTTACCTATAGAAATTGAGACATATTCTGAAATATTGCACTTTAGGAGTGGAATATTCGAGTTTAAAGATTTGGACTATAACATAGAGTGTATTATATACTTTTTTATGAAGTATGCTCATTGATAATTATATTTAAGATGCAGTAAAGATTTTTTGTGTGGAAAATGCATTCCATATTTATACATAGGCTTTTCTTGTCCATTCACTGTTAGCTGTTTAATTTCATTGTCCTAGTGTAGTGTTATTAAAATTTATTTTGCTCAGTAAGTTAGGAAACTTTTCTCTTAGGGTTTTCAAAATTTTGGACACACCTTTCTCTGCCACAGAATGCGATTTAGCCATCTTCAAAAAGAAACTTCAGTGGAGCCTCAAATCACATCGCTTTTATAAGATGCCAGAGATAGTTGAGGTATTTATCAAGGACTTGGAAAACCACCTTGAAGATCCACTGAGGCTTAAATGGGCCTTATTGTACACTCAGGTATTGTAATTCATTTTTGTCGGTTTTGTTATTGATATGAATTTGAGCATTTCAGTTGCTAACATACTTGATTATGTTTGTTAGTTGTCATAACATGCAGCTGTTCAATAAAGATATTTGTAGATTACCATAGTCTTCGTAGAGTTTGTGATTTATAATTATCTTGGAAATTGCAGACTGAAGCTGGCTGTGAAAGTGCAAGAGGAGGGCAGCAGGATTCCCTAATTCGATTGTGTCTGAACATAGAAGAACTCCAACCCGCTCTCATCAAACTTCTGACGGAAAAATTTTTTGAAGTTGCTTATGATGATCAGTAAGTGGTGGTTGTCTGTTCTTGTTATTGGAATTTCATTTCAGTTCAAGTGCAGTACCTATACCTAATTGTATGATGAAGTGCTTTCATATGCGTAAGGTTTTGTCTGTATTTAAGGTAGGTAAAGTCAAAAGCTGCTGAAATGAAGAGTAATGGACTTTCAGTGGAATGCATATCCAAAATATCCCATCAGTTTACCTATGCCTAATCCTGCATTCATCATCTCAAACAGACACCAGGCACTCCCCTTTTGTGGTTGTCACTGGAACACACTTACTGAATTTGGTGTTGCTCTTAATTCCACACAGACAGATTCATTACTCTCATTTTTCAAAAAGCATATAAAATTAATTTTCTCACTGTAAAGTAAAAGTGAGAAAGATTGAGAAGTAGTGGAAACGAAATACTATGTAGTAAAAGGCTTAGTTTTGGTTAAATTGTTTGATCTTGTGGAGTGAGGGCGGGGTGGTGAAAAGACTTTAATAACTTCGTTGTGTTGAGCAGGAGGTCTAGAAAGCTCTGCATTGATCAAGTTAAAAAGAGATAATAGAATGGAAAAGCTTTTGTAACTAGTAAGCAAGAAGGTGAATATCACAGTGTATGATGCTTTGCTGTGTAGGTATGCATAAATGCTAATCCTGTAAAAGTTTTATCCATATAGAATTCATCCTTGATTTCAGTATTATAGAATGAATGTGGTCATGAGTCATGGCCATTGTCTGCTCCGTTTATGGAGTGACCATTTGTTAAGGGAAGTGTCATTCATTGTTTTGTTGGGTATGTGTGTACAGTAGATGTATATGGAGAAAAAATTTTAATTTAGAGGTCTGGTTAAACTGGTTAATAGATTCCTATTTTCTGTCATATTCAAAGTTTATATAAGGATAAGTATCTTTTTGTTGTTTCCCCTGACAGAGGAACAGAGTTGTTTTGTGTATTTATTGATGGGCAATGAATTATTCAAAGGCAAATATAGAAGCAAAGTGTTACAAGATCTGAATACATTTTCAAGAATACTTATTTTCTTGCTTTTTTCCTTACTGTCATAGATAATAAGTAGAAAAGTTTGTGCAAATTTGAGAAAAGTTAATTGCATACCTTAAAGATTAGTATCCTAATGCATTTTTGTCTTCATCCAAAATTTTTAGCAGATATTGCTGGCTATTATTATTTTTCTAAAGTTAGTGTGAACATAGTTTGATGTACATAATCCCAACATTATCCACTCTGTTCATTTCAGAAGTAGTAATTCTGTGGACATTCCTTGCTTAATCCTGGCAAACCTCAAGTGGTTAGACTATGTCGTAGATTCAGAGGTTCTCACTACTAAAGTAATAGAGTTGCTTGAGGGATCACCACTCAAGGTAAGAACATCTTTCAATTAACTGATTTTCCCTCAATTAAATCTTAGTGCTTTACATTTATGTATACATACCAGGGTGATTACTGCCGCATAAGCCAGCGTATAAGGAGACCTATTAACCCTGAAAAAATCTCCCCCAAAATGGGGTGCCATCTAATACGCTGAGTATATAAAGCATACCTTAAATCCTGCCGAGATTTTCAATGATGGGCTACCCTCTGAAGTGTCAGTAGTTATGTCAATAATTAACTACTGTCAACTATTGGCACTGTAAACCAAACTCTTGTATTTTGTACATGAACTTTCCTGTCAGATATATACTTAGCTATAGTCTCCGACGTTCCCGACAGAATTTCAAATCTCGCGGCACACGTGACAGGTAGGTCAGGTGGTCTACCCTTCCCGCCGCTGGGAGGCGGGTGTATTAACCAATCCCGTTTTCTCAACTGTTGTGGGTTCCTCCTGATAGTTGATTTCGCTCTTGCTTGCCTGGGATCTTTTTTGGACGGATTTTTGGTGACGTACTGGATCTTTTTGGCTTGGCATACGCTTTTTTGTGGACTGTTTTGATTTTGCTCTGGATTTTTCTTTGAATATGTCTGATTTGGGTTCTGTTGTTAAGACACCTGCTATGTTTAGAGTATGTTCAGTGGATGTATGTAAGGTGAGGTTGCCGAAGGCTTCGGTCGACCCTCACACTGTATGTATGAGGTGTATGGGGAATGATTGTACATTTAATAACCCATGTAAGGAATGTGAGGGTTTGAATGAAGATGAGTGGAAGTCTCTTTCTTCCTACTTAAGGAAGTTGGAGAGAGACAGGGTACGTAAAGCTTCCTCTCGAAGCTCATGTAGGTCTCGCATTAGCGAGCTAGAGTCAGAACCTAACCCTCTCGTAGAAGTACAGTAAGTCCTCGGGTTACGCTGGTCTCGACTTACGATGTTTCGTGGTTACGAACGCGCCCCCATAAAAATATAAAAAATAATATTTTGCGTCGTTCCGTCTTACGCGGTTTAGCGTCGTAAGCAACGTAAACAAACGCGAACTAGTTCCAGGCGCACGGCGGAAGAATACGCTTTGTGGGGGGGGAGAGGACGGCGTCGCTTCGCTACGCTCATTCCTCGCCCCATGACGCATTTTGGTTGTTTACACTGCCTCTCTCTCCCTCGTGTTGTATCGTTTTTGTAACTTTTTTGCTCTTTGTTATGGCTCCCAAGTGCAAGGCGGACTCTTCTGATGGTAGTGCATCGAAGAAAAGAAAGGCCATCACCATGGAAATTAAAGTGGACATTATAAAGCGATCTGAGAAGGGAGAAACGCCAACAAACATTGGCCGCTCGCTTGGGCCTTAGCCGTTTTCGGACCGTTGCTACCATTATCAAAGATAAAGAGCGCATCGTTGAACATGTGAAAGGATCTGCTCCTATTGAAAAGCGACAGTGATAAACTAAGCAGCGTAGTGGTCTAATAATTGAAATGGAAAGGTTATTGGTGCTTTGGTTGGAAGACCAAAATCAACGGCGTATCCCAGTCAGCCTTATGGGTGATTCAGGAGAAGGCGAAAAGATGTTTGAAGCGTTTTGAAAAAATGGAAAAGGGGGAGGGAAGTGAAAGTGAAGAGTTTGTGGCTAGTAGTAGGGTTGGTTTTTTATGCGATTTAAGGCTCGGCCAATTACCATAACCTTAAATTGCAAGGTGAAGCTGCTCCAGTGGGTATGAGAAAGCAGCGAGTGAATTTCCTAAAGCGTTGTCTGAGATAATTAAGGAGGGGGTTATTCTGCTCAGCAAGTGTTTAACGTAGACGAGACAGGTTTGTTTTGGAAACGTATGCCTAACCGCACTTACATCGCCAAGGAGGAGAAGTCAGCACCCGGTCATAAAGCCAGCAAGGAGAGGCTAACTTTACTTCTTGGGGGTAATGCTGCTGGCGACTTCAAACTGAAGCCTTGTTGGTGTATCAGGCTGAAAATCCAAGGGCACTCAAGGGCATTTGGAAGGGTCAACTACCAGTAATTTGGAAGTCCAACAAGAAGGCATGGGTGACACTTGCAGTTGAGGACTGGTTCGTAAACCATTTTGTTCCAAGTGTGGAGCGGTTTATTGCTCCAAGGGTATCCCCGTTTTAAGGTGTTGCTAGTTGCTGGACAATGCCCTAAGGGACACCTGCCCAGCTGGAGACTTCAACCCTAATGTCAAGGTGGTTTACCTTCCACCTAATACCACTGCCCTTTTACAGCCTATGGACAAGGAGTGATTGCTTCGTTCAAGGCCTACTACCTACGAAGGACAATTGCTATGGCTTTACAGGCAACTGAAACCAAGAAGGACTTGACTCTGAAGGACTTTTGGAAATCCTACAACATCCTTGATGCTGTAAAGAACATTGCTAATTCCTGGGAGGAGTTAAGCAAACAAACATGAATGGTGTCTGGAAGAAAATTTGTCCTCAATTTGTGAATGATTTCCATGGGTTTTGAGGACACAGTTCAGCTAGTTGTCAAGAACGTTGTTGCCCTGAGTAAGGAAATCAATTTGGAGATGGAGGTTGATGATGTTGTTTTTACAGAGCTGCTGGAGTCTCATGGCGAGGAGTTATCTGCTGAGGGACCTGATACAACTGGAGAAGCAGATAATAGAGGAAGAAGAAGAAGCACCCACCCCAGAGCCTAAGGCTTTCACAAGGCAGGACTTGATTAAGAGGTTTTGCAGAGTTGCAGCAAGCGCTTGTCAACTTTTGAGGCTCAGGATCCCACTTGGGCAGGTTCACCTAGGGTTTCCAGAGGCGTCATGGATTTGATGCGGTGGTTACAAGGAGATCTTGGATGAAAAGAGGTCGCTCTCTGTTCAGACTAACCTGGAGCAGTATTTTAAGAAGGTAGAGGAGGCCTGCAGGAGATCCTGTACCCTCTACCTCAGCTGCCTCTGCTAATCCAGCACCTTCTGAAATGTTCTGCTAACCCAGACTCACCTGCCCCAGTATCTCCAGCACCTTCTGTAGGTTCTGCCTCACCTAAAGACTCACCTGCCCCAACATCTCCAGTAGTATGTTCTGCCTCACCTCAAGAATCACCTGCCTCAGCATCTCCAGTACTAGTATGTTCTGCCTCACCTCAAGAATCATCTGCCTCAGCATCTCCAGCAACTTCTGGAGGTTCTTTTTGTTTTTTTCTCTTACTAACCTCCCCCAGTCTCTCCAGCACCGCAGCTACCTCTCCAGTGTGCAAGCCAATCAAACTAATAAAGGTAAGGAATTGTTCTCGTCGTTGTTATTGATAGGTAATTTTACATTAAATCATTTGTGGTATTTTTCAATGTTCCGACTTACGCTGAAAATCGTGTTACGATGCATCGTAAGAACGGATCAACGTCGTAACTCGAGGACCCCCTGTAGAACCTTCTTGCCCTGTTTCAGCCCCTGCTCCCTGCGCCGAACCCGAGGATACGTCTTCGAAGGTGGCTGCGATGAAAGCCACGATTCGCAGCATGGAGCTCAAGATCCGCTCCTTGGAAAAAGGTAAGAGTGGTAGTGAAAGTGATCCGTAGCGCTTTCAGGCCTAGACCTCTTCCAGACTCCCAGACCCAGTGGAGGAGGAAAGTCGACAGCCACAGGAAGGTTAGGGAGAGCCCCCACCGGTCAGGCATCCCTTCGGCAGATCCTGATGTGCGTTCCCAGGCTGCCTCGGACCGCATCAAGAAGGACATCCTGCGCCAGTGCTTCTCCTCGTCTGCTTCGCCATCGCCGAAGCGTGGATGGAGCTCCCCGGAAGCTTCGCGCCCCTTGAAGAGAGCTTGGAAGGCACCCTGCAGCTCCCTGGCTTCCAGCCCGGAAGTCTTTCCAGAGGAGCCTTCTCTGGATGTTAAGAGGCCCAGGAGATCTCTTGACTGCTCTTCTCCTTGTGCGCCTCGCTCTACTTCGCCGGAAGAGGAGCCTGAGAAGTCCCCTTCTAGTATTCTCGCCGGGCTCCAAGCTCAGATTTCGGCCCTCGCTGACTCCCTAGCCGGCAGTTCTCGTCGGAGGAAGGATGTTTCTCTTCCAATCAAGAAATTCAGGCGCCCTTCTCCCGACTTACGCTCTCCTCTAAGTAGGCGCTCTTCTCTGGATGTTGCGGCTTCTCCTGAGCGAGGGGTTTCTCGCGAGAAGCTCCCCTCTCTTGGCTGGCTCCCCTCCTCGTCCAGGCGCCAGGCTGCTGGCAGGCGCTCTTCGGCTGACGTTCGCTCTTCGCTGGACAGGCTCCAATCGCCTTGCAGACGCTCTTCTCCTGTCCGGCGCTCATCCTCGAGCGTGCGCCATTCTCTGGACAGGCGCTCTTTACAGGACAGGCCCCAGTCTACTAGTCCCATCAGGCGCTCTTCTCCTCGCAGGCGCCAAGAGCCTCGCAGGCACCAATCTCCTGGTAGATGTTCTTCGCCTGGCAGCCGCTCTCCTCTGAACAGGCGCCAAGAGCCTCGCAAGCGCCTCTCTCCTGTTAGGCGCTCTTCGCCTGTTAGCCGCTCTCCTCTTGACAGACACCAGGAGCCTCACAAGCGCCTCTCGCCTAGTAGGCGCTCTGCTCCTAGTAGCCGCTCTCCTCGTGACAGGCGCCAAGATCCTTGCAGGCGCTCTTCTCCGGGAAGCCGTTCGCCTCTTGATAAGATCCAAGAGCCTCGTGGGCTCCCTCGTCATGAGAGACGTTCTTCTGCTGATAGGCGCTCTCCCTTGTCCAAGTTGTCATCGACTTCGAAGCGCGCGTCTTCACACAGACTTCTCATGTCCAGCAGGCGCTCTTCTGTTTCTGCCTGTCGCTCTCCTGATGTTTTTGCCACCCCTGACAGGCGACAAGCTTCTAGTAGGCGCCCATCTCCTGACAGGACCGCCTCCTCTTCTAAGGACCCTCCTCGTTCGTCGGTGGAAGAAGACCAGGAAGGCTCTGACGAGGATTCTGCCAAGACTGCCTCGGTTTCTGCTTACAAGAAGCTAACCGCCTTGCTTCTCCAGGAGTTTGGAGACTCCCTAAGCCCTGCCGCTCCTCCGTCTCCACATATGCTGTTTTCAACCTCCAAGACGACGAAAGGATCCTCTTGCGTCAGGATGAAGCCTACGTTATCTATGAAGAAGGCACTAAGGGGATTTGGTTCGTGGCTTCTTTCCAAGGAAGAAGCGGGGAAGACAGTGTTTTCCTTCCCCCCATCTAAGCTGACAGGACGTACCGGGTTTTGGTATGAAACGGGAGAGCCCTTGGGCCTGGGTCTCCCTTCATCTGCCGATTCAGACTTCTCTGCGTTAGTGGACGCCACCAGATGATCAGCCCTTAATTCTGCCAAGACGTCGTCGGCCATGAATGAGCTCGACCATCTGGATTGGTCCTTGGGAGTCTTGGCCAGGAAGACGCAGACGCCGGGTGCCCTTTCTCCAGAAGACCTCCACTGTGTTTTGTCTTGTATGGATAAGTCAGTGAGGGATGGCGCTAGCGAGATTGCGTCATTGTTCGGTGCGGGAGTAGTCAAGAAGAGGGCTGTGTACTGCTCCTTCTTGACAAAGTCAGTCTCTCACGCCCAGAGGTCTTCGCTGTTGTACTCACAGCTCTCTTCACAGCTCTTCCCCAAGAAGATAGTTCAAGATATTTCAAGCTCTCTCTCAGCCAAGGCGACTCAGGACCTGCTGGCACAGTCGACGAGGAAGCCTCGACCGGCCTTCTCTGTGAAGAACAAGAAGGAGAAACCCACAGCGCAGGAGCCCTTTCGAGGGGGTCCATCCTCCAGATCTTCTTTTAGAGGGCGAAGACCCAGCAGGAGAGGTAAAACCTTCTCGAAGTCCATCAAAGCAACACAATAACAAGCAAGTCCTTCAGACGACAGTAGGCGCCAGACTCCTAGGTTTTGCAGATGTCTGGGCCCAGAGAGGGGCAGACACCTGGACCCTCTCTATTGTCAAAAAGGGATATCTCATTCCTTTCGCTTCAAGACCTCCCTTAACGACAACTCCAAGGGAGTTGATGGCCAAGTACAAGGACCCAATCATGAACCAGGCCCTTGTTCTAGCAGGAGACCAGATGCTGGAAAAGGAGGCGATAGAACTAGTATCAGATCTTCACTCAGCAGGTTTCTATAACCGCCTCTTCCTAGTTCCGAAATCCTCAGGGGGATGGACACTGGTTCTGGATGTAAGCGCTCTGAACTTCTTTGTGGAGAAAAAGAAGTTCTCGATGGAAACCACATCATCGGTGTTGGCTGCTCTTCGTCCAGGGGACTGGATGGTGTCCCTGGATCTGCAGGACGCTTACTTCCATGTGCCGATCCATCCTTCTTCGAGGAAGTATCTAAGGTTCATGATGCTAGGGAAGGTTTATCAGTTCAGGGCCTTGTGCTTTGGCCTCTCGACAGCCCCTCAGGTTTTCACGGGGATCATGAGGAATGTCGTGCAATGCAGACTCATAGACAGTACCCATGAAGTCTTCTGCCTAACCAGGTAAGAACCAAGGTTTTTGTACATGAAAACTTACCCAGCAGATATATACTTAGCTATAGACTCGGTCGTCCCGACAGAATTTCAAAACTCGCGGCACACGCGACAGGTAGGTCAGGTGATCCACCATTCCCGCTGCTGGGTGGCGGGGTCTGGAACCATTCCCGTTTTCTAAGCCATAATTTCTCTGTCGGTTGAACGGACAACACCTATTGTTCGTTCCTCCATCTTGGATTTCAACTCGTTTGTCGAGAATTTGGATTGGTTTTTTGGTGACGTATTCTGTTTTTCTCTGGCTTGGCATACGCTTATTGTGGACTGTTTTTCGACTTTGGTATTGGCTACTCTTTCACGATGTCTGACGCTAAGGCTTCACCTATGTTTAGAGTTTGTAGTAGGGAAGGTTGCAAGGTTAGGCTACCGAAATCGGCGGTAGATCCTCATAGTGTTTGCGCTAAATGCAGAGAAAATGAATGTTCTTTTAATAACACCTGTATTGAGTGCGAAAACCTAACAGAGCTTGAATGGAAGGAGTTATCTTCATATGTTAGGAAGCTTGAGAGAGATAGAGTAAGGAAGGCTTCAGCTAGGTCATCTAGTAGATCTTGTTCTCTAGAACAAGAAGTTGTTAACTCTCCTACCAAACGTTTTCCCTTAGCCTCAGCTGCTTCTCCCTGTTCTGAATCCAAAGATTCTTCTTCAGAGAGGGAAAATGTTAAAGCTTCCATCAAGAAACTGCAAGCTCAGTTACGAGCTCTAAATGAAGGTAAGAGTGGTGATAGTGATTTGTGCAGTGTCCCCAGTGCAGTGGAGGGGGCGTCTGAACCGGTTTCCTCAATTGCTCCTAGCCTAGACCTCTTCCAAACTCCCAGGACCAGGGGAGGAGGAATGTCGAAAGCTGCAGGGAGGATGCAGAACATCCCCAACGGTCAGGCGTCCCTTCGGCAGATCCTGTTGTAAAGTCCCAGGCTGCCTTGGATAGCCGCAGAAAAGGCATCCTAAGGGAGTGTTTTTCGGCCTCAGACTCTTCCTCTCCTAAACGAGGATGGAGTTCGGCCTCTCTATCGCGCCCTTTGAAGAGAGCCTGGAAGGTGCCAAAAGGAGACGCGGCTGATTCCAGCCCAGAGCGTTTTCCCGAGAATTGGCCCTCAGTACCTAAGAAGATAAGACAAGAGGAGCCCTCTCTTCAGGATCCTACGAAGAAGTTTCTGATAAATCTGCAAGAGCAGTTAGCCTCTTTAGTAGGCTCCTTCGCTAAGGATTCAACAAGGAGGAAAGATGTTTCGCTCCCTGTTAAGAGTTCCTCTAAGCGCCCCTCTTCGTATAGGAGAGAACCCCCACAATCTCCAAGGCGATTATCGCCTTCGTCGAGAGACTCGTCGGACGGAAGTTGTTCTCCGGACAGGAGAGTCCTTTCGCCCTATAGGCTTTCTTCTCCAAAGCGCCCTCTGGTGGTCAAGGCTTTGAATCCTGGTAGACAGGAAAGACGTAGCCTCTCTCCGCGAGACGCCGTGAATCGAGCAGAAGTCTCAATCGGTTTAGGTTCAAGGAACCTGAAGAGAAACTAAACCAATTTAGGTATCAGGATCCTTTGGGACTACAAGACCAGGAGCCAGGCAGGCGCAAAGAGGCAGTGAGACGCAAGAAAGGGCGTCAAGAGCCTCTCAAGCCACAGGATTCAGGACGTCAGGAGTCTGCTAGAAGGCAGGAATCAGGACGCCATGAGTCAGGGCGCCAGGAGTCAGGGCGCCAGGAGTCAGGACGCCATGAGTCAGGACGCCATGAGTCAGGACGCCAGGAGTCAGGGCGCCAGGAGTCAGGACGCCAGGAGTACGTTAGCGGTCAAGAGTTAGGGCGCCAGGAGCCTGTTAGGCGTCAGGAGTCAGGGCGCAGGGATCCATTCAAGCGCCCTGAATCAGGGCGTCAGGAGCCTATCAAGCGCAGCGAGTCTGGCGAACCTCAAGTGCCTAGACAACAAGAGTCTAGTAGGCGCAAGATTGTTTCGGACCGACAGGAGCCTCATTCTTCGTATAGAAGTTCGAGCGGTCAGCGCTCCCCTTCTCGGGAAAGGAGTACTTCTCCCGGGAAGAGCCCGATCACTCCCAAACGGTCTCCTTCAGTGGATCCGTTGGAAGAAGTATCGGAAGAGGAGGAGCCCGTAGATGTAGCAGTTTCTGACTACAAGAGGCTCTCTTTCTTTTGCTTCTCAAGGAGTTCGGAGACTCCCTTCATCCTGCTGATCCTCCTTCACCAGGATCATTAATGTCGAGCACAAAAGCTCACAAGTCGTCTTCCTTCGTCAAGATGCGCCCTGCTCTTTGTATGAAAAAGGCCTTAAAGACCTTTTCAGAGTGGTTAACCTCAAAAAGGGAAGCGGGCAAAACAGTTTTTTCCTGCCCTCCTTCCAAGTTAACAGGTAAACCGGGAAGGTGGTACGAGACCAAGGAACCAATGGGGTTAGGCCTCCTTCATCCGCAGACGCGGATTTCGCCTCTCTAGTGGACTCTTCCAGGAGGAAGTCTTTGCTTTCTGCTAAAGCAACATGGGGCATGTGTGAGCTAGACCACCTTCTAAAGGGCCTCTTTAAGACCCTAGAAGTTTTCAACTTCATGGACTGGGTTTTGGGAGCGTTAGCTAAGAGAGCTCAGGACACTGACTTTGTCTCCATGGAGGAACTTTCAAGCGTCCTGGCTTGCTTGGACAGAGCGGTTATGGACGGTTCCGTAGAAGTTGCCTCTCTTTTCGGAACAGGAGTCTTAAAGAAGAGATAGGTCTTTAGCTCTTTTCTAGCAAGAGCCGTATCACCCTTACAAAGAACATCTCTTCTTTTTGCACCTTTGTCCCCTCATCTGTTCCCACAGGAGACTGTTAAGGAGGTTGCAAAATCTCTTACGGAGAAGGCAACTCAGGATCTCCTCACTCACTCAGCCAAGAAGTTTAGGCCGGCCGTGCCTATCGAGAAAAGAGAGAGATCCTCTTTTGTACAGCCCTTTCGAGGTGCCTCCTCTTCTAGGACCCCTCTCAGAGGTCGCAGACCAGATAGAAGGAGTAGACCATCTAGAAGGTCCTTCGGGAAGTCTAGATGAACAGGGAGTCCTCCAGACAAAAGTAGGCGCCAGACTACTCCACTTTGCAAAAGTCTGGGCGCAGAAGGGAGCGGACTCTTGGTCCCTCTCGATCCTGAAAAAAGGATACTTGATCCCCTTCAGGGAAAATCCTCCCTTGACGACAACTCCAAGGGAGTTGACTGCAAGTTACTCGGATCCGGTCCGAAAGCTTGCTGTTTTGCAGGCAGTGGAACAGATGATTTCCAAAGAAGCGGTAGAACTGGTTCAAGATCTCCAGTCTCCAGGATTTTACAATCGGCTGTTCCTGGTACCGAAAGCATCGGGGGGATGGAGACCGGTTCTAGACGTCAGTGCCCTGAATTTCTTTGTTTTGAAGAAGAAATTTTCGATGGAGACGTCTTCCTCTGTTCTGTCGCTCTTCGTCCAGGGGACTGGATGGTTGGTCCCTGGACCTTCAAGATGCATATTTCCATGTGCCAATTCATCCGGCAGCAAGGAAATATCTAAGATTCATGTTCCAAGGGAAAGTATTCCAGTTCCGAGCGATGTGTTTCAGACTTTCGACTGCCCCTCAAGTCTTCACGGACATCATGAAGAATGTAGCTTATTGGCTACATCTGGAAGGGATCAGGATCTCATTATATCTGGAAGATTGGCTAATAAGAGCCCAATCGGAGGAAAAATGTCTGGAGGACCTTTTATTTACTCTAAATTTGACAAAGTCCCTGGGACTTTTAGTCAATCGCGAGAAATCCATGCTGACTCCCCAGCAAAGTATTGTCTATCTGGGGATTCAGATGGATTCTCGGGATTTTCTAGCGTATCCTTCGCAGGAAAGGAGAGAACGCTGCTTAGAAAAGGTGGCAGTCTTCTTAAGGAAAGAACATTGTTCCGCGAGGGAATGATGAGCTTACGGGTGGGGACCCTCTCCTCGATGGAACAGTTCGTTTCCTTAGAAGACTACACCTAAGACCCTTCAATTTTATCTGAAGGAGAGATGGGATTGGAAGTCCAACAATCTGGGAAAAACCTTTCCGATCTCGAAAGGAATCAAGGAGAATATCCGCTGGTGGTTAGATCCACAGAAACTAAGCAAGGGAATCTCCCTTCACTTAGAGAACCCTCGCCTAGCGTTATTTGCAGACGCCTCAGATTCAGGGTGGGGAGCGACCCTAGGTTCGGAAGAAGTGTCAGGCACTTGGGAAGGAGAGCAAGTGTCCTGGCACATAACAAGAAAACCTAACAGCCATTCATCTAGCTTTAGTTCATTTCGAGGAGCAGGTCTCAGGTCTGGGGATTCAAATCCACTCGGACAACACAACAGCCCTCGCATTTATAAAGAAACAAGGGGGGACGCATTCCTTTTCCCTGTACGAATCAGCAAAGGATCTGCTGATTTGGGCTCAGGAAAGGAAGATCTCTCTTCTCACAAGGTTTGTGCAGGGAGAGAGAAATGTCTGGGCAGATCTGTTGAGCAGAAAAGACCAAGTCCTACCCACGGAATGGACTTTCAATCCTCAGATTTGCCAACAACTGTGGCATCTGTGGGGAAGGCCCAATATAGACCTGTTCGCGACCAACAGGAATCACAGATTAGAGAACTATTGCTCCCCGATCTCGGATCCACAAGCAGTAGCAGTAGACAGCTTTCTGCTAGATTGGACAGGCTTGGACACATACGCCTTCCCTCCTTTCAAGATAATAGGGGAAGTATTGAGGAAGTTCGCTTGTTCGGAAGGAACAAGAATGACCCTCATCGCTCCCTTCTGGCCAGCTCTCGATTGGTTCACAGAGGTGCTGGAGTGGTTAGTAGATTTTCCAAGATCGCTTCCACTAAGGAACGATCTTCTCAAACAACCCCACTTCGACAGGTTTCACAAAAACCTCCCCGCTCTAAGTCTGACCGCCTTCAGACTGTCGAAGGACTTGTCAGAGCAAGGGGCTTTTCACGTGAAGTGGCGAAGGCTACTGCAAGAGCCAGAAGAGTCTCCACCTCTAGGGTATATCAGTCGAAGTGGGAGTTGTTTAGAAGATGGTGTAAGAGGAAGAAAATATCCTCTTCCAGTACCTCTGTAACTGAAATCGCAGATTTTCTTCTATATTTGAGAAAAGACTGTAACCTGGCAGTATCAACAGTGAAGGGTTACAGAAGTATGCTGGCCTCAGTCTTTCGACATAGAGGACTAGATCTGACCAATAATAAAGATCTCCATGACCTTATAAGGTCTTTCAAAACCACGAAAGACCATATAATCAAGAAACCTAGCTGGAACTTGGATGTGGTCCTCAAGTTCCTAATGTCGGAAAAATTCGTACCGTCTTACACAGCTTCTTTTAGAGACTTAACTAGAAAGTCCTTATTCCTCTTTGCGTTAGCGACAGCTAAGAGAATTAGCGAGTTGCAAGCTTTGGAAGGTAAAGTGGGTTTTAAGAAGGATTCAGCGATTTGCTCCTTTAAACCACTTTTTCTAGCAAAGAATAAAAATCCCTCAAAACCTTGGCCAAGAAGCTTTGAGATAAGAGGACTCTCTTCACTAACAGGAAGAGAACTAGACAGGACTTTGTGTCCAGTCAGGGCACTCAAGTTCTACCTGAAGAAGAAAGCGTTGCTAGGAGGTACAGAAGAAAGTCTTTGGTGCTCTGTAAGAGATCCGAAAAGATCGATTTCAAAGAATGCCCTTACATTCTTCATAAAGGATGTAATAAAGGAAGCTCATCTTACTTGCAATGAGGAGCACCTCAAGGTTCTCAGAGTAAGAGCGCATGAAGTGAGAGCCATAGCTACGTCAATGGCATTTCACAAAACATGGTCT
The DNA here is from genome assembly GCF_015104395.2 of Macrobrachium nipponense. Classification (NCBI taxonomy): domain Eukaryota; kingdom Metazoa; phylum Arthropoda; class Malacostraca; order Decapoda; family Palaemonidae; genus Macrobrachium; species Macrobrachium nipponense. The sequence goes on along the minus strand of NC_087210.1, from coordinate 78,543,770 downwards.
CTGCAGGCACTTATAGAGTCTACGTTTTGGAGATGTAATTCTGTGTTTGCCTCTAATTACCTAAGAGACGTAAAAATTTCTTACGAAAAGTGCTTTGCTCTGGGAGCGTATGTTTCGGCGAATTCAGTGCTGGGAGAAGGGGCTGAGGCTAATCCTTCGCAACTTACTTTAGTGTTTAATTTATCTTTTATTGGTGGTTGTTTTTATTGGTTGATTGTCAGAGGGAATAGGGAACCCTCTTGCAATTCATAGATTATAACAGTACTAACATGGTCAGGTGATCGGGATTGGCTTCAGTGCTCCTTGTGATTACTTATAGTAACCTTAACTCTGTCATGTAAGAGGGCGAGTCTCCATTGATATGACAAAGGTCAAGGCTCTACCATGTAAGTGGGTCAGCCCCCATTGGTACGATCCAGAGTAGGCTCTGTTGCGTAAGCGGGCTAGCCCCCATTGACACGATCCAAAGAGTTATTCAGCCATAGGTCCATACCTCGCTGGGACTCTTGAGGCAGGCAGACTCATCGACAGTAGTCATGAAGTCTTCAGCCCAATCAGGTAGGAACCATGGATTATTTTATCCAAGAACATATGTTGTTTTTTTTCCCTGTTTTTTAATGTATTTAGTATAAGTATTATTATTTTGTTTTTAGCTGTCTCTTACCCGCCACCAAGGGTGCCAATCAGCTAAGTATATATCTGCTGGGTAAGTTTTCATGTACAAAAATGATATTGTTAAGATACAATAAAGTTTTGTACATACTTACCTGGCAGATTATATTTACGATTAATGGGCCCACCCATCCTCCCCTCAGGAGACAGGTGGAAGAGAAATTATGGCTTAGAAAACGGGAATGGTTCCAGACCCCGCCACCCAGCGGCGGGAATGGTGGATCACCTGACCTACCTGTCGCGTGTGCCGCGAGTTTTGAAATTCTGTCGGGACGACCGCTATAGCTAAGTATATATCTGCCAGGTAAGTATGTATAAAACTTTATTGTATCTTAACAATATCATTTTTATATCCTACATGTGTTGTTTCCCTTTTCTTTATTGTTTAGCTGTCTCTTACCCTCCACCAAGGGTGCCAATCAGCTAAGTATATATCTGACAGGAAAGTTCATGTACAAAAATGATATGGTTATGATACAATAAAGTTTTGTACATACTTACCTGGCAGATATATACGATTAATGGCCCGCCCAGCCTCCCCTCAGGAGACAGGTGGAAGAGAAAATCTGATTAGAAAACGGGATTGGTTCATACACCCGCCTCCCAGTGGCGGGAAGGGTAGACCACCTGACCTATCTGTCGCGTGTGCCGCGAGATTTGAAATTCTGTCGGGAACGTCGGAGACTATAGCTAAGTATATATCTGCCAGGTAAGTATGTACAAAACTTTATTGTATCATAATAATATCATATTTACAAACGAATTCATTGCAAAGAGGTGTGGCATTAAGCAGCTGAAGAGTATACGGGGAACTCAAAGATTTAGATGGTTTTGATGTTGGCTGAGAAAGCTCAATGGTTAATGGAAATAACTCTATGATAAGAAATTCTGATGTAGAAATGTTAATGACTGTGGGCTAGATGGGAAAAGCTCAAAAAGGCATGGTTGAAAATTGGAAAGCAGAAATCAACACTAAAGGGCCTTTAGTGTTGCTTGCAGTTTGCTGCCCATATATATTTCTTGTAGGGTAGAATCTAGCTGGGTTAGTTGGTCAAAATGGTACTAATAATGAGATCAAATTGGGAAAGAATTCTCATCAGGGATGATATTTTAATTCTGTCAGAGCATGGTCGCAAAATTCTTATTGTCTATTACAGTACAGTATTTTACTCTTAACACAATAATTTTCACTCCAGTTGGTAGCAGCACTTACAGTAGGCATTTTGCTGCATAGTGTAGAAGGTACTGTTCTAATGGTTCTTTGCAGCATCCCTTTGGCCCTAGCTCCATTGCTTTTGTAATTTTACTTCTTTTCTTCCTCGCTGCCCTACTTTAACTTTACCTTCCTCCAATTTTCAAATCTCAGTTTGGACAAGTACTTTGGCAAGTCCTTAATAGTCATGTTTAACTGGTGAATATAGTAATAATAATTAGCACCATATACATTTCAATATATTTTACTATCCATTGATTACCAGGCTGTCGTGTTCATTTTAATATGTAGTATAACATTCATTTTGATCTCTGCGATTTTATTCAGCAATATAAAAATTACTCTTTTGTAAATTTCCCTGATATAGGCTTTTATCCCTCTGTTATTATAGATACAGCGGGAAGTGATTACATTCGTTCCTCATATTGTTGACGATGCCAACCACCCAGAGATAGCAACAGTTCTCTGGTAAGTAAATAGAACTACTTTTGTACCTGGTTTTATCTGGTCAAGGTTCAATTGGTGTAATGTGGACCAGCCTTTCTGTAAAACCTAGTACAACTTCACATCACTACTTGTTTTTCATTAGAGCATGCAAGTAAGTAGGTAGCATTGGAAGGGGCATGGACTTTGAAAAAGCTAGGGCACATCTGTTTTTTTATTTGTTTGTAGTGTAATTTCTTCTTTTGAACAGTCTAACAAATCCACTAGATACTGTATGACTAATAAATTTTTTTGCCCTTCCCAAGTACTTTAGTTCCTTTAGTGCCTAGGGTAATCATGATTTTCAGGATTGTTGTACCGTAACAAATTTACGTCATCTTGTACAAAGTATTTAGATTTAATTTTTTATGCAATTGTCCTCTGCTAAAAATTACAGCTGCTATGGCAACTTGATTTTTGTCATGTTCAGCTTACTTGTGATAAATATAGGTCTACTGAGAATATTTCCTCAGGTGGCAACCTTTTCACAATTTTACAGAAACCCCCAAATAGTGCAGTTTTCATGGCCTTTTCGTGCATTCCTCGTTATCCTTTGGTGCTCCCACCTACTGCAGTGCCTACCTTGCCTCTGGTCTCTTTCCTGCTGTCCTCTTTTGTGCGTTGTCCAATCTCAGCATCTTGCAGTTCTACTATTTTGATCTCTCAGTATTCATTTGACCTCGGAGATTCCACTACTTAGTGGCCTTCTGCTTCCTGTATGGCCAAAGAGTATTTGCAAGCCTGATTATAAGTTTTCACTGTCCCCTGATCCCACCATCATTGCTGTTAAGTTGTGTCATGTCCCTGAAAAGGTTTCTCCTTACCCCATCAGGCATGCCAGTTGTTGGTGGCCTTGTTCTCTAGTTCTTGACTCACATCCCTCTTGGATTTACTCTCATCTTTCTCTAGTTCTACTTGTCCCTTGAGTTCTGCTTGCCTTTCTACTAGTTCCTTGCATGCTGCTTGTAAGGATTCTTGGCTGTCTCCCATAGAAATTTGTCTCCTCCTCAATTTAAATTTGCTGCCCAACCTGCTGTGAAAGGTTTGTCCAATTGTTCCTCGTGTTTTATTACCTATGGTCCTGCAATGTTCCCCTCATTTATGTTTTGGGTTCTTGACCTCTAAGAGGGCCAGATTTTATTCCTCCCAGGACTCTGTTGTTGGTTTAGAGTTTTTCTGGAGGAAAGAAAACAGCTGGCGAACCTGCACTGTCCTACAAAGATGAAACTAGTTCATACATTGATTACGTCCTTAACTTAGGTCTAGTGATTTATCTTCCAGCAATTTTTTGCTCATGCTCATGGTCCAGGAAATAAGATATGTAGTTTGATTTGAGGAAACTTTGACTCATATGGCAGTACTTGCTGTAAAATAAAACTTGGTGTAAAATAAAACCAGAATTATTAGCATTTTTTATTTATAATTATTGCACTGTACAATATAGATAAGTCACTTTGGTACTTTGAAATACAAACAAATGAATTGTCAGATGATTTGTCCTGAAATACGAAACAAGTGAATTGTCAGATGATTTGTCCTTATAATAGTTTTTAAGTATGGTCACTATCATAGCCTTTGTGCATTCCCATTTTTGGAGAAGTATAGTGGCCTTGTTCTGGTTAGAGCTTTCTTGATTGTCCCAGATCCTTGTGTTACCAATGCCTTTGTACTGAAATGGGTCACCTGTAGGTAAAAAGTTTATCATTACCTTTTAAGTCTTAATTTAAGAAAAGGCTCTCTCTCTCTCTCTCTCTCTCTCTCTCTCTCTCTCTCTCTCTCTCTCTCTCTCTCTCTCTCTCTCTCTCTCTCTCTCTCAATAGCCAGATTTCCATTGCTCCTGGTAATGACAGTCATCATCACCTAATCTGTTGTCCTTGATAAAGACCTATGATGGGATAGTGAATGTAGAAGTAACAAATCAAGACAGATGAAACCTACAGTCATTTTATAACATTTACATAGAACACTACCCTGAATTCATTTTTTCATTAAGTTGGAACTCACTTCTCTGGCCCATGGATATTTGGTGAACACCTTCCTTTATCAGGTTCTCTCATATAGAGAATGCAATTTAATACTGTCTAACTTTCAGCTAACACCAAATTACTAGTTTTGTATATGAATTCCTTAAATATTGTTTCCAGAATCTTTAGCAGTTTTAATTCAAAAATATTTGAAAAATTATAATTTCATATATACTATGTAATGTAGAAAATAAATTTTTGAGGCCAGCCCTATTAAAATGATAATTTTAACTTATGGATCTGGTTCAATAGTTTAATATGATGTCATATAATAGGCTTGTAGGCCATTGACACACATTAAAAAATATAAGATTTTATTCTTAATGATACAGTTAGCATACAGTTAGCTTGACATATGGGGCAAGTAGAGACTGGCAGAAAATAAAGGGAGAGTAAATTAATACCAAAGCCAAAATTGATTATTTAGAATCTAAATATTCATGGACATTAATTAAGCACTTACTGTACACAGTGTAATACAAAGTACAGTTATTGTCTTTTGAGCTACTGTATCGTATGTAGATACGTATATCAATTAGTTATAGGTGCAGAATTCAAGATACTTAGATTTTGGAGGAAACTTACTTTCATGCACGCAGATAGGAATTGCCATGCTTGAGATTCTTCTGCTGGCTTCATAAGCACTACCAAAATATTGTTTCCGGGACATGGATGGAGAAGGGACGTTATGTCAACTGACAGGCGTTTTCTCACAACCTGAAAATAGTGTTTACAGCAATGTGTCCTGTTAGAAATATTTTAATGGCTTTCTTAATCTTTTATTTATGGTAGTTCTTCATCAAGAACAAAGTAAGTATACTACTGATATTAAGAATTAGCTTTTGATTAAAGGAATGTAGTAAAGTAATCTGATGTTTTTGATACACAGTACTTATTAATCAGTTGTCATCACTTAGTGAGAAGGTAAGTATACATAAATGTATTTGCACAGTTGTTCGATTTCCCCTGATTAAATGCACATTACTGTACTGTGCCTCATATTTCTGTCTTACGTTAAACCAGTGCGCAAGCTACAATACATTCCCCAAACTCCTCTCATCCTTAATACCCTGTCCTTAATACCCTCCCGATTCCCTCGAGTGGAAGATTGGATAATAATGATAACAGTGCATTGTACAATCACCTTATGAAGGTCGTCTGATGTATCAGAAGTGTATTCGCTGTCGTCGTCGTTGTCATCATCGAGCAGAGTCGTTATCTCCTCTGACTGATCCATGTTGATAGTGAGGATAGTATTGGTATTTGGTTTCTCCCTGTTATCCTTCTCGTTGTTGCTCTTTCTGTCCTTTTCTTGCAATTTTGTTGGATAGTTATCTATCGAGTGCATTTTGCCATTCTGTGTGGCATTTGAATGCTTGTGACTGGTGGTGGTGTATGCATTTCTGTCCTTTTCAGGAAAGCTTTTTATTATTCGTCTGGGCTTTGGTAGTGTGTTTGCATTAAATACCTTTTCAGAGATTCTAGCACTGGAAAACAGTCGTTCAGCAACTCGGGCAATCCCTTGAGTGGTATTTGAGAGCAGCGTTTCATTCACTATAGTCACATTGTTAGTGTTATTCGATAATAAGTCTTTGTTAAATCTTGTCCCCTCTTGAGAATTATTAAGGCTCTCGTTTGTGAAGTTTTTCTCTGAAAGGAAATTTAAAGTTAGTTTGGCAGTACGTATTGAATTGGTAAAGTGTTTGTCATTATTATTTTAACTTTTAAGATCAATAACACTTCTTATATACAGTATTATTGCTTAATGATATAAAGGAAAGAAATACCTCAAATTTTTAATAGCTTGTTTACTAATAGTAGTACTATATCAGTGGTCATGAATTAAGTTTTTAATGGATGTTTGAAGAATTATCTACAGTATTATTAAACCAGAAATGAAATTGACAGTCTTCAGTATGAAATTAAGAATACCACTTAGCAGTTAGGAGTTTCTTTCATTAGAATGGTTAAAAAGATGACATTTCAAAACCTTTTTACTAGATGAGATATTCATTACGCATTATGAAACTCATGAGAGGCTCATATTTGAAGAATGAATTGAAGTATACATTAGATACATAAGAGGCTTTAGATTTTTCAAGATATGCATTACTGCACAATCGAAATTTGTTTTTAGTTATTCTTACACATGTAAAAATATAGATGCATACGTCCAGGTATCAGAAGCGTTTTATCAAAAAAGAGCCTTTACCTTGATCTATGTTTGAAGGTGGAAGATTGCTGTCGATGATTCTCTCGAGAAGAATGTTTGGTGGCACCGGAGCTTTGGCTTTCGATACTTTTTCAATCCCATTGATGATCAGATGACACTTGTGAATCTCAGACCAGTCTTTTAGGTAGAATGCGAGATATGTTCCCATCTGCAAGAGAAGACCTTACTGATCATTACTTTCACCATTCTGTGGGATGAATTCACACAGTATGCATTTACTCTCTATGCAGATTCAAACTTATCCATTGAGTGAAGGGGGTTTTCCATGAATTCTTTTTTCATGTCATGATGCATTTAATACCTGGATTGTTGTTTGAATAGTTGGGATATCGCACGGCGTGTGGGCATGTGATGCGTGACCTCGCACTTTTACTATCCTTGGGGCTGGTAGCCGTACAGTTGTGTAGCAGGATACAACCTTTGAAGAGAAACTTTGTTAATTTTGTGTGAGGGGAAGAAGTAAATCTTCAGTTGAAGTTTATGGCAAGAACCTTTTCTTCCTTTCATTTATTGTCTATCTTTTCTGTGGTGAGATATTGATTTGACTAGAATAAGAAATTAAGGGACACAAAAGTGAACACTTCACTTAAACAAATTTTGATAGATATTTATTTGGAATGTTCCACTAAATCACATTCCTTTTTTTTTTTAGTAAAAAGAATTTTAGGAAAAATGTAAATTTCCCAATTACTGAGTAGTAAAGCAGATAAGTAGAGTCTAGACACAAAAATATGACCATGATAATGATAAAATGTAAAGCCAGTTGTCTGGTGGTTGTAAGAGTTAAAAAAAAAAAATCAAACTAAAGCCTATCAGCTTTTCTTGTGTGGTTTACTGTCATTTTTCAGTTTTCATTTAATTCAAAATTGGAAATGTAATTCAACTATTCTTCACCACCCATTATAGTTTTCAGTAGATGTTCCTTTTGTAATCAGATTATAGGGTGTTGCAGGGTGGAAAAATATTGTATTTGTAACAAAAGTAAAAAGTTGAAGTTAATAGTACCCCTGACAAGGATCCCAATTGATCAGATTTTGTAATTAAGTCAGGAGTCAGATAGCAAAAAGTATAGTAGCTTTTAGTTAAGCTCTCTATGCCTGACAAGCTAGTAGTTTGTGTTTGGTTTGGAAATCAACACAGAAAAGTACTGAACTTACCTGAGGTCTGTGATGGTTGTAGTAACATCCCAAGCTACGCGAGAGGGATTCAAATACACACAAGGATTTTAGATAAGGCGCATTCAAGCACACTACTCGCATGCTTATTGGCATCACTTCCAAGTGCTCCATTATTGTTTATCGAGTATATTTCAGTCACAAATAAATTCAAGTGATTACAAGTAATTTTCAAGATGGACACTTACTTTATAAGTGATTGTCAAGATGAACATTCATACTTTTATGCATCTTACATGATCGATAATTTTCCAGTCTTAACATACTGACTAGTAAGTTCGTTTTCCACTTTTCTTTTCAAATTTTTGATTAGTTTCTGCTTCTTTCTTATCGTGATACCTGCAGTATGTTGTGGGAACTGAAAAAAAAGAAAGAATTATTTATTTTCTTTCTGTGTCAAATTGGTAATTGCAGAATACTTCAGGAATAGTTGATTGCATGCAGATAGTAAATATAAAAAAACTTAGAAAATTTTTATCAGATGTAACCAAGCAGGAAAGAAATAAAAGCAGATCATTCAAGTATGTTTTAAAGAAAGAACCTCAGTGAAGTTTGAAGAAAATGTGGTACCAAGAGGAAAGTAGGTTGCATTATCTCAAAAAGTTCTCTATATTGTTGATATGAATAATGTATATGAGTGACGGGTTATGTCATGTTGCCCAACTTCAAATCAAGGCCTTATTGTTTGACCAGTGTACAGAGAAGCTTTCTGCATAAATTTTACGATAACTGCGAATAATTTGGCATTGAATTTCAATGATCACGGGTACATCACTCTGTCATGGTTAGGGGCTGACTGCCCATTTCACTCTTTGATGCTGACATTTAACTTCCTGGATGTTTGTCAGGAGAAGGAAATGTACAAGTTGAATGGATGTCTTATCATCAGAAAAAACCTGTTTTCCTGAAAACATAAAACTACCCATTTTTGAGAAGTTGGTTGATTTTTCCTTATTTACAGTAATTCTTCTGTTGGTTGTGAGTCCAATATTGGGGAAGGTGGCTGGGCATGAACATATACTTTTGTTGGGCATTACCACTTAGTGCATCTTGTATGGCACACTGTAAGTGGTACCAGAGGTTCTTTGCAGCGTCCTTTCAGCTCCAGTACATTGTTTTCACGCTTTTATTTTTCATCTGTTCCCCTTTGTCCTTTTTTACCAAGCCATTGAACTGCTTCATTTTGCTCCTATTTTCACTTCTTATTTAAAAGTGTTTCATGTGAGCTTCTACAAATATAATAATTATAATACTTTAATAGTAATGTCAGTGGTAAAAAAAATGATTTTGGTCTTCGTTGGGTGGGATTAATTCAAAAATGAAAAACTCACTAGAGTGAGGTTATAAAATCCAACTTATTTCCTTCTATTTTTGTTATTTCCATACATATTTTAGTAGGGGGAAAGCAGTTCTTTTTTTTAGCCACGGAAGCGATTTGTCAGTGTCAGAGTATTTTGTTCATATAGTACAGTAGAAGGGAACAGTGTATCAAGGTTATATTGTATATGTATCTGAATAGGTCCACTATTTGTTAAAATTTCCTCCAAAAACCAACGGTAGAAGGTTGAAACAAGAGACATTAGAAAATCTAATTCAGGTTCATAGGCTTGGATCTGGTTTGTCTTTGCAGTGATCATCTCTCTTGCATACACACACACACACACACACACACACACACACACACACACACACACACACACACACACACACACACACACAGACAGTAGGTTCATAGTAAGAATTGGCAGGCTCTTGCTCACAGTCTGAACTAAATACCCAAGGGAAGAAAGGGTTCGACATGCTTTATTTGGCAACTTGAGAATTGTGAGTAGAATACTCATTAGCAAATACAGTGAGGAATATTCACAACAAAACACTAACTGTTGCATAATTTTTTTTTTAAGTTATCCGCATACTACGTATATGTTATAAGATGGGCAAATTCCACAATAACCTCTCTATGGGGTAGTACTGTTAGTGCGTTTCATGCGACCTCCTTTTATATCCTCTTTCTTACATCTCACTTTCCTCCTGTTGCACCTTTTGAACCTTGTCACTATTGATTTCCTTTTCAGCGCTGAATGACCTCATAGGTCCCAGTACTTGGCCTTTGGCCTAAACTCTATTTATTCTATGTTTGGTAACTAGAAATATGACCATACCAACATTAAATGTTGAGTTGCAAGTCTGCAGTGTACATTATATTGTAGAATGCATGCTAAATCCACTTAATCCATCAGCACAGTACATGATAGGATTAGTGCTAGATGTTTCATATGTATGTTATCCTACCAAGGATCCTGTGCTTGAGCTGAAGTGAATAAGAAAAGAATCTGTTGCACAGCTTGAGTGATTGAATATTACAAAGTATTTTTGAAAACGAAATCAAGTAGAGTAAGAGTATAGCAGATAGCTTAGAGAAATTTAGAATAAACAGCCAACTGCCTGTTTAAATTGTTTATGCCAAATTGCAGTGTTGAATATCAAAATTTTAAAGAAACCATTGAAAATACCCAAATGCTTTTTTCTTATTTCATCCTCTCTTGTGATCACAGACATGGAATTTGAATGTACCCCACAACTTGCTTCCCTTGTATATTTCATTTTAGCTGAATTCCTTACATTTTTGAAGTGGAAGTATGATCCAAAGTTATTTGACATATTCTGGAGTAGTACCTGGTATTTTTCACCTTAGTAATTAAATGATTGTACAGAGGTTTTGCATTTCCAAAGATATCTTGATTCATGTTTAAAATAGAGGTAAAACTTTTTTTTTCTTCGGATCACTTCACCTAACTGATGGGTTCCCCTCTGAGTTTATCTGTAGGGTGTGTTTACAAACGAGAGAGAGAGAGAGAGAGAGAGAGAGAGAGAGAGAGAGAGAGAGAGAGAGAGAGAGAGAGAGAGAGAGAGAGAGAGAGAGTAAGCTCAGGAACTTGAATAAGGCATAGTAACTTCACCCTAAAATTGGTGCTTATAAACGTAGTGTGTTTATGATATGGGAGTTTGATGTGAGTGGAGGTTATTACCCGAGACGTGAGACAGGCTAATATGGATAGTGTTGAGACATTGTTGGCTGTCATTTGTCATTGTCCATATTTTTTTCACTTTCCTCTTTTTCTCTTGATTTTTGTGCATTTTTAATTTGTAGATATTTTCCTAGAGATCATTTGCTGTTTTCATAAGTGCAGTTTTCCCATCTATACTAACTTTCCTTAGAATGAAATCTGGTTAGGAAACCTCATTAATATATTTTTTTAATAAATGATATGCTAATAAAGTAGGCTGCAATAATGCTAGAAATATATACATAAGCAAAAGAGTTAGATTTTGTTATAAATGTAAGTACGAACCGTGGAAACCAGAATCAAATTGCATAACTAAACTGGTAAACGAGTAATGAAAAAAACTTGTAAAACTGCTTTAGAATTATACTCATGAAAATATGACCTTAGTATAAATATTTACAAGAAACACAAGGCTTGAAGATATGAGAACAACATTGTAGGGCGTAAAATGAATAGTGGAAAGAGCCTGTGTGTAAATATTTGGATGTGGTTCGGACTCCGGTAAACTTCTTTTTGGGATGTTTCACAGAATTGAGATTTCGTAGAACTGGAGATGCTAGATTGGTGTGAAGGATATTCGGAGAGTTTGTGGTACAGGAACAATGGGAATGACAGCCACAGTTTTATATTTTGAATATACGTAGTTGATCCAGGTTTTAACTTTTTGATGTAGGTTATTATTATTATTATTATTATTATTATTATTATTATTATTATTATTATTATTATTTTCATTATGAAGATAAACCCTATTCATATGGAACAAGCCCACCACAGGGGCTACTGACTTGAAATTCAAGCTTCCAAAGAATATAATGGTGTTCATTAGGAAGAAGTAAAAAAATAAAGTATTATATTAATAAATAGATAAAAATTGATTAAAGTACAGGGAGAATATCGATGTTTTCCTTAATGATTCATTGTGAAATATTGTACTAGTTTGAATTTAATACTTGTTTTGGTTTGGAAGAATATTGAAATTATTGTAGGTTATAGTGTCAGTGGGCATTTAAATGTTTTATTGATATTCGCATATTGCTGCCAAGAGTTGCTCTCTCTCTCTCTCTCTCTCTCTCTCTCTCTCTCTCTCTCTCTCTCTCTCTCTCTCTCTCTCTCTCTCTCTCTCTCTCTCTCTCTCTTGGCAGGGGGAGCTTATATGCCTTTGACGCAAATAAAGACCTAAAGAAAGGTAGTAGAATTAAAAGATAGTCATAATTAAGAGGAGTGACAGAATATTAATGGTCCTGGGAAATGGCTTAAAGATATGAAAGATAGATTCGAAAGAGCAGGATGAGAGAGAGAGAGAGAGAGAGAGAGAGAGAGAGAGAGAGAGAGAGAGAGATGACATGAAGATACGTGGAAGATGTAGATTATTTTAGGAGATGGCGTTAGACACATACTATATATACAGGGTGTCCATAAAGTGCCAGTACCATTACAAGTATTTCTTGTTCAGAAACCATATAACATAGAGTAATGTAGTTTTTTGTAGAATGTTCTACATTTCCTCAAGTTCTCTGCAGCGTCCCTTCGTCCCAGACCTGCAACCGCTTTCGTTCCTTTTACTGTACCTCCGTTCATATTCTCGTTCGTTTTTTCCTTCTAACTTTACACCTTCGCCTGACTGTTGTTTCTTAGTGCAACTACTTTGAAGTTTTCCTCCTGTTACACCTTTCAAACCTTTTTACTCTTCTTTCTTTTTCAGTGCTGAATGACCTCGTAGGTCCCAGCTCTTATTTGCTGACGGAAGAGATGGATAGGGCTAGATTAAATATCTAATTATTGTGGAGGGGCAAACTCACAAAAAAGTTAAACGTTTTGTTAATTTATCTACTACCTATGAAGCCTGTTTTTAGAGGCTGCTGAAATTACAAGAACCAACACTATAGAAATTTACCACAGCGTAAAACTGTCAAAACAAAAGAAAGCATATTATTACCCGTTAAGGGACTGAACTAAATTTGTATTTCCACAAAACCCAGCAGTTTTACGACGAAGGTAACTGGTACTATCAAATGCCAACGTGTGATCTTCGTGTTAAATGTTCTTGAGAACATTAACATCGGTAATGTTGACGTAATGTGACTACGTTAATCACAAGGGTCTCTGTTGTTATTGACGTTTTATCTTGGTTGAGTTTTTATCTCTTCAAAGGAGGTAGGAATGTTATGGAATTGTCAGGTGTTTGTCGTAATTGTGTTTTATTTTGTGGTATTTTTTATTTATTTTTTAGTTTCATTTTTTATTTATTTTTTATTTTATTTATTTACTTATTTTTTATTTTTTTTTTTTTGCTGAGCTTGATAAGGCCGTTTCAGCTAATTTATTATTTGCTTACGTTGATGGGAAGAGGAATATATATATCCTTTTGTCATAATTTTATTGGAAATTGATGGGAAGAAGAATATTTTATTTCCTTAGATTATAATTTCATTTGAAATTGATCAGAGGAAGAATGTTTATATCTTTAGATTAAAGTTTCATTTGAAATTGATGGGAAAAATATTTATATCCTTTAGTATATCTTTAGTTATAATTCTATTTGAAATTGATGGGAGGAAGACTATTTCTATCCTGTAGTTATAATTTCATTTGAAATTGATGGGAAGAAGAATATTTATATCCTTAAATTATAATTTTTTAATTGATGGGAAGAATGTTTATATCCTTTAGTTATAATTTCATTCGAAATTGATGGGAAGAAAAATATATCCTTAGATCAGAATTTTATTTGAAATTGATGGGAAGAAGAATGATTATATCCTTAAATTATAAGTTTTTTTTAATTGATGGGAAGCCGAATATATCCTCCTCATTTTCTTGTAGATTGATGGGAAGAAGAAGATACCCATATAATTTCCTGTGAAATTGATGGGAAGTAGATAATACCTTTATATAATTTTCCTTTAGATTGATGGGAAGCTAAATATATCCTGGTGATTTTCTTTTATAAATTGATGGGAAGCAGAATATACTCGCTATTGTCTTTTTGAAAAGTGTTTCTGTATATTTGACAAGGTCAAAACATTACATTGACCTTAACTCGTAGTTACTGTAACTTGTAAAGTTTGTGTTTATACGTCGCGTGTCTTAAGAATAAGTAACATTTTATATTGAGAAAATGTCTCTTAATTTGAGAGAATATTCCTCTCTCTCTCACCGTAGAAAATGAAATAGATAGTATGTTAGTCACAAAAGGCGCTGACTTTGTAAACTCCTAACACCTCTGATATCAATGTGGTGGGGGGTAGGGACGGGGGTTGGCCCCATATTTTCCATGCCCCCACTCGTTCCTTTTACTGTACCTCCTCCATTCATATGTTCTTTCTTCCATCTCTTGCTCTCCTCGACCATCTCTCCTGACAATTGTATTGTAGTGCAGCTGCTTTGAGGTTATATATATATATCTATATATATATATATATATAGTATATATATATATATATATATATATATATATATATATATATATATATGTGTGT
>NC_087210.1:78500232-78528920 GCF_015104395.2 Macrobrachium nipponense | reverse complement strand
ATATGTGTGTGTAAATAAATTCTTCTTTTAAAACTGTAAACGTCTCGAAGTATAGAAGGCCTATTAAAACACTGGTTTAAACCTAAGGACTACAACATTAAGGTGGACTAACTTTTTGATAAAGGGTGGAAGTTAGTCCACCGAAATATAGTCCTTAGCTCTAAACTAGAGTGTTTTATTGGGCCTTATATATAAACATTCCATATATCCCACGAATTCCAACTCCTTCCTATTGTCCTTTCTTTGCATTCTTGATTCATTTCGTGCTTGGGAGTGCTCTTGTGTGTTGTGTCACCATAACGCACGTAATTCTTTTACTCGTCTGTGCAACTAATTGCATTATTATCTCATTGATGTTGAGCAGACGTGCGCAGCTGTGGCTGCTCTCAAAAAGTTAAGTTTTACCAAAACAGGACATTTTAAAGTAAGTGTGCCTTTGTTCATACCTCCCCCCCCCCCCCCCCCCCACCAACCAACATATAATATGCTCTCTGAGGGACATTTTCGTGTTTGTTGGCGTGGGGAGATAATGTTATGGTTGTTCTGTGTTTGTGTAATGTTGGTGGTGTCCTCTCTCTCTCTCTCTCTCTCTGTTTGCAAAGAATTTCGGATTGCACATTTTTTATCAAAAACAAAACTTGAATTCCCTAACAAAGTTCTCTCTCTCTCTCTCTCTCTCTCTCGCTATGTCTCTTCTCATCTCATCTCGTCGTCTCTCTCTCTCTCTCTCTCTCTCTCTCTCTCTCCAAAGAATTCTGGATATCACATTTTTCTAAACATCAAAAAAGCAAAACTTTATTTCGTTACTAAGGAAGTCCGTCTGTATTTTGTAGTAATGGTTCTCTCTCTCTCTCTCACTCTCTCATATCCTTGATAACGAAGTATTGTTTGTTTGTGACGTTTAAAAAAAAAGGCATAGCACATCCACAATTATTCGTAAACGGCTCTCTCTCTTTTTCAAAAAAAAAAAAAAAAAATTTATATATATATATATATATATTATTGTAATGACCAAAAGAAAGTAAAAATAAACAAACAAAACCAAGTGATTAAAATCCCATATATACGTTTGGAGACCCGATAAGTTACGGGTAAATAATCTGATTAAAAAATTTAAAAAAAAAATTACTTTACTAAAATACTACGTAGTGTATGTGACGAAATGGAAGTAAGGGTTTTAGGTGAAGCAGTGTTTAGGAACAGCTTGTTCAGGAGCCGTACGAGAAAATAATAGTAATTAGCTAAAAGAAGCAGGGTTCAGGACCCGTTTTTAAAAGTGCTATGAAAAATTATTTTAATGAACCGGCTCTTCTGAGGTTCATGTGCTTTTAACCCTGGGTCATTAGCGAGTACTTTTTAAGGTCAATAGGACTATTGTATATCCCCAACGTACCCTGTATGAGGATATGCAAAATGACCACACAAAAAAATAAAAAAACAAAAGGGGTTATATTTATCCATTAGAACATAACGTGGTCATTCTACCGCGCTATTGTAATTATTATATGTGGGTCCCATACATATCACTACCCTTTCATTTTCCATGACAGAATAAGGATGTATGATCCTTTAATAGCTGCGCATACCCGTATGAGATCGACTGTACGACGGCTGGTACTAGGCCACCATTTCAATTTCATAAACCACGACTTTGCGCTCCCTCCATTTACTACAATTGTCCCTAAAAATTAGAGACTAATTTTTGTTTAAAATGTCCGCAATAAATAACGTCTGAATATAAACAATGTCATTGATAAACCTAATTTATCAGTTCCTTTTATTGAATAAACTTAGTAAAGATCAAATCAAGCAAAAAAATACGCCAAAGAATGATGTAAGAATTTTTTTCTTTTTAAATAATGACTGTAATTTTCCTTAAAATATAAAGAATAATTTTCTGTTTAAAATGTCAGCAATAATATCTGAAAAAAAAAACTAATTGATAGACCTAAAACTGTCAGCGATACTGTCTGAATAAAAACAGTTTGATAGACCTCATTTATCATCACCTGTAATTGAATATACTTATGTATTTAACTTCTGAATTTATAACGACTCAACATAAGTGCAAATGCGCATGGGCTTACTATACCTTTGCCCCCCCTTTCGTAAGTCAAATAAATGGTCACCCTAAACTTTGTCGCGTTTGGTGACTGATGGAATGGAATATAAAGTCGAGACCACTGGCCAAGCGCTGGGACCCTTAGTCCATTCAGGCGTTAGAAAGGGAAAATCTAAAAGTATAAAAAGGCTTTTTAAAACAAGTTTAACAAGAGGAAAACCTGGCAGTTGCACTGAGAAGCGGTAAATTGTAGTGTGGGAAGTAAGACGGAAGAACGAATAGGAACGGAGGTGCAGTAAAAGGAATGAAAGGGGTTGTAGCTAAGCCTATTCGGGTCGAAGGGACGCTTCAAAGAATCTTAGGCCTACAATGAACCGCGCTAGGTGTAGAGATTTTGACTGGAGTAATCTCTTTCAATACTCGCATCTTTCGCATGTTATGCTCCGTTAGGTTTCTATTTGCAAATCGTCATTAACTATTAAATAATTGCTTTTTAACTTTCCCTCGCTGAATTTCAGTTTTCAGCGCGAGTACGCGCGAGTTTTTAATTCTTTAACCGTCTCCTCCCTCACTGTGCTTGCATAGTACTACGACGAATCTTGCTACGTACTGGCGAGGTGTTTAATCATTTTCCTGCGACGAAAATGTCTATCGAAACTATTTATTACCTAATATTTCCGATTTACAGTCGTCTGGTATTAAACAAACCTCCACATAGAAAAAAGTAAATGCAATAAATAGAAATAAATCCGTAGCAGCCATCATCCCCTATTGTAAATTATGCAACGTGGCCAATCTCATCGTCATATGATAATGTTCAGCGAGTGTGCGCAATTGGATATGACCACTCTCTTTAACCGAGGATCATGCTCCCGCTCCCCCCTCCCTCCACCCCTTCCTTCTCCCTCCCCCTCCCCCTCCCCCTCCAGCACAGCAGCAGCAGAACAACTGCACAAACACCGCCAACAATGAACCTGTTGGATTGACTGGCGCCATCCTAGATCTGGTTTCCCGCCAAATTTTCGTATTTCAAGTTTTCCTTCTCTTTTGTTGTTGCTGGGATTGAATTGGATACATTTGTTTTAAATTTGTTTGTTATATCTTTCGGTAGAATCGAAATTTCCCGTTTCGTTCGTTATAATCGTTACTGAAACGTCTCTTGTTTTGCAGACGTGACGTTTATCAGTCTAGTATAATGCGTACCACCAGCTATTAAATATGCCGTTTCGAAGTGTTCAAAATTGGCATCATATAATATCATGATATTTTCATTTCATTATACTATATGTTTGCTTATCTTTCTCTCTCTCTCTCTATTAATTTTCCTAACATTTTTCAAAATTCACAGATATCGTAATCTACTTGTCTGTTAATATTTGTTAAATCAGCAGTTATCGTCTACCTGAAGTGTTCGGAGATAAAGACATAATAGAGACAAAGTGGAGTTTGGTAATGTTTATTTTATTTTTATTTTTTTTTGGTGTGGGGGGGGGGGTTGGGGGGGGGTTCTGTTGTGGGGAATGTATCTTTTGTGGGAGAAGTTTTTTTTTTCTATTGGATATATATTTCCATCGTGGGGATTTTTTTCCTATTGAAGTTATTTCCTGTTGTGGTGGAGTTGTCTTTTGTGCAGTTTTAATCTGTTGTTGGGGCGGTCATTTTTTTTGGGGGAGGGTAGTTTTTTTTCTGTAGTGGGGTATGTTTGTGGGTAGAGTTATTTCCGTGGTGGGGATTATTTTTTCTGTTGTGGAGAGATATTATACTTGTGTTGTGGGAGTTTTTCTTTTTCTATTGAGGCCAGAGTTATATTTGGTGGGGAGACTTCTCAGTTGTGGGAGACTATTGCCTTTATAAATATAACCTTTTGATATTCCGATACGACACTGAAGGCAATATATATATATAATATATATATATAATATTATATATAATAATATATATATATAGATATATATATATATAGATATATATATATATATATATATATATATATATATAGGGGGAAACATCACAACAGGCCAACCCTCATCACGGTAGACGGGTCTTATTCACTCGATATTTAATTGGTGAAACATGAATACAATTCAACTCTAAGCATACCATTTAAAAGACTGAAGTTTCGTCAACATATTGTGATATATGAAAGCCCCATACGAACTAAAATAAGCATGTGAGCTTTTCGTAAATATGTTTTCAAGGCAGTTTTGAAATCCAATATGGCGGCTACGTTTTTCATGGACGGTTCTCATCAGTGACGGCCACCATCTTTCCCCCAGCCTTCCCATGCACTCCATTTGAACAATGTTAGCGTATGTATGTAACGTTTATTGATCTTACTCAAGATTGCAGTTGTAATCAGCACAATAAAACAACATTTTGTTTGCCTATATTTAGTGAAAGTATGAAACTTGTTATTCCGGGGTTATGGTTGGAACTTGAATTCATTCTTACCTTGTAATCGGCGGTTTTTATCCTTACTGCCATCACAACTGAAACTCCACAGTGCTTATTTGATTGTTATTATACACATTTTGGTCTCAGTTCACTCCACATTGCACTTTAAACCCGTTGCTGTTCCTGGTTTCTAAGCGCGCGCGCCATAAACACAATTACAAACAGCAGACGACGACAGACGACGGAAACTGCAAAGTTTTATTCCCTAAACTGTTTACTTTATCGTTATTTAGTTTAAATTTACATTGTTATTTAAAAATTTTGATTTAATTCATGTATATTATGTCCCTTTTTTGCAACCAAATTACCCCGAAAAATTACATATTTCTAACGTAGATAAAATCAAATTTTTCTAACGTTTTCGTACATCTGGCTGCCGAAAACCATAGAGGAACGAATACGGAAAAGTGCATAGAGGAACGACTAAGTTTTTTTTTTTTTTTTTGCTTTTTTGTTTTTGCTAGCACTTTTCATTGATTTCAGTCTTTATTAGTATTTTGAATTTCTTAAATAATCGTATGCCAGAAATAAATGTAACCTTTTAATGTTTGCATGCTTTTAATGTTTGCAATGCTAAGAATGGCAAAATCATCGTTGCCACATTAGTGGAGGCTTCACACATACGCCGTTCCATTATTATAAACTTGTTCCATGAATTCTAGTTGTCATAGTAATGCAATAATGATAAAATTGCTTTAATATTTATGTATATATACTTCCAATACATAGCCTAATTTCACCAATTTCAACGTTTTGTTTATAGTCTTATACCCAGTTTGGAGGGTCAATGTTCGTTACTAAAGAATCTGTAACCTCCTTAAGTCGTTCAGTTGACATAGTAAACCTGAGCCATATTTTCACTCGCTGAAATGACGATATCCGGGTGAGGGGCAAGTGGCCCATCCCTTTGCCCTACGTGATGTACCCATGTTCGTTATTACTAACTAATATAATATTTATTACCTGCAATATAAACTGTTGTGCATGAAATTTTTTTAATATTTTTAAACTAAAATTAGAGCATACATAAACCACACAAATTGTCATAAAAATGAAACATAAATCAAGTGGCTATTATTGTTTAAACATGTCTTCGTGATGAAAATTAGCGCACGCACGGATTCCTTCCCAACCTCTCTCCAAAATATTTACCCAACACAAAACCAGCATTCACAAAGGGTCCCCAACCATGTAGGGTATATAGGAGGTTAATAATTAACAATAAACAACACAACCTCATTCATCAGCAACACTATACGCTATGAGGAGACATGTCTGCCAAATTTTCAAAACAACTTTACACTTGTGTGACAGACCTTTGATGGTTTTTCGAGACAAACCCTGAGGCTATAATTATTGGATTATAGGGATTTCATTTCCAGATATTTTAATGTCCCTTCCTATTCCGTCCTCTCTCTCTCTCTCTCTCTCTTCTCTCTCTCTCGTCTCTCTCTCTCTCTCTCTCTCTCTCTCTCTCTCTCTTCTCTCATTTTTTAAATTTTACATACCTATGTCCTGCTTAACTATTTTGCGAGCACTAGTAGATGCACCTACATTCATCATTACGACTGAATTAAAAACTTGAAAGTATTTAATAATGCTCTACAAGTATGAAATATATTTTCTTGTTCATTTTTTCGAATTACGATAAAAGAAACAGAGAGAGAGAGAGAGAGAGAGAGAGAGAGAGAGAGCGAGAGAGAGAGAGAGAGAGATGAGAGAGAGAGAGAGAGAGAGAGAGTTGAGTGGATCAGTGTATAAATATATCGGTCAATGGGCAGGTAACAACCGAGTGAATCGTTAGATATATCCACCAATGTAAACTACTATTATTAGATAGATAGATGGAAAAAATCATTAGAAAATAAGTTTAAACTGCAACAACTTTCAGAGAGAGAGAAGGGAAGGTGAAGGAAGGAAGAAGGACAGGGGTGGCGGTGGAGGTGGGGGAGAGGGTAGGTGGAGCTGTTTACTGGTGTGTTCCTATCCATTTCTGGATAATGGAGTTTTGGTCTATTAGTACAAGGACAAGTGTAGTTATTCTTTACGATTAGTGATTCACGATACCCTTATAAATTACGGCACTGGGTGGGTAATGCACTAAAGAAAAATCTCGTTCTGTTACGAGTGTTCGTTACAGAAATAGGATTGCCCAAAAACGTGCTTGCACTGTCTCTGAAACCCATAGTAGACATGCTGCTTTAGTTGTCAATCAAGTTTTTTATAACCCAAGTATTTTTTTACAAGCTAGCTATTGAATAAATTTTTTTCTCAGTCAAAACATATGCCCCTCAATGCTAACTTTCCTCTTTTAAACGACTTTCTGGTCATTGCAAATTCGGCCCCATAATTTCTTATGGTGCGAAAACAGACAGAGGCCCATGGACCGAAAACGATTGCGTCACACTACGGCGATAATCCAGCAGTAAAACATCTTCATATATCCAAAAAGTAAATAATAAAGATATATAAGCGCATTACGATTATAACAATTACATGTATAGCTGATAACAATCTGCATGAATAACTGGTAAACTGTTCTGCAATGACAGTTGAGTATAGCAATTATTTACAATAGGTACGAAAGTCAAGATGTCGTGACGTCATAATACAGAACTTGAAAGAACGTTCTAATTCAGAAAAATAATTACTTAAAAATTTGAGTCAGAGTCGAGTTACTTTTTCAATAACGAATATTTTCAAATTAATCATCATAAATATGTAAAATATTGATGTTTTACTACTTATTTAAAAATTAGCCAAGAGCACGCTTCTCGTCATCTTCTACCCAAACAGCTGTTTACGCCTGGCTTGTTGTTGATGAGAATCGTGTTTCGATTGTTGTGATAAAGTTGCTCCAGCGTCTGTGGTACAAGTGTGTGCGGATTTATCACAGGAAATGGTTAGTTTATTGACACAAGCTACTCCGTAAACATCGAGATGGCGTCAATCTTCTAAATACCTCGAGTTGTAAGTAAAAATGTTGAACGCGTTTTGGTGAGATTTGCACTACATTTGAGACCGTTTTCAGTACCCTCTGTTTAAATCTTCAAAAAAATTTGGCCTTAATTTCTAACTTTGGAGAAAATACTTACTTCGAAAGGAGAGTAGAGGTCTTTAGCTCCGTTTCTCACCAACAACAAGTCGCGACTGATGCCATCTCGGGTGTCAGGACGCGTTATAATGTACTTTTCGGAGGGTGCTTGCATTGATGGTAGGTGGCCTGCTTGGCCTGCTGTGATGTTCTACCCTAGATAGATAGATAGATAGATAGATAGATAGAGAGAGAGATGAGAGAGAGAGAGAGAAGAGAGAGAGAGAGAGAGAGAGAATCATCTAGTAAAGCAACATCTTGAACCTTGACCAACAAACAGTAATCTGATCCCTCGTGTCATTCAATAAGATTCATTGTCATGTGTTGCTGAAATCGATATGGGGAGACTTCGTTTCGTGCATTTGCAATGCAGGCCAATAAACAGCAACGTCGCTCTAACCAAAGGTTCTATAGCTGCAACCCCTTTTGTTCTTTCTACTGTAGTACCAACATTCGTGAGAATCATCTCTTCTATCTTCCTATCCACCCTCTTACGAGCTCTTCCCCCTTTAGCACCTTCCAAACCCTCCCTACTACTCTCCAGCTCAGAGTGACCTCATAGGTGCCAGTGCTTGGCCTAAACCCTACATATTCCATTCCATTGAACGCGGATAGGCCGACGGGGCTGGCAGTTTGGATGCTTTACGTAACCAAAGAGCAGACCTGAAACGTTCTTAGAAAAGATATCTCTAAGGAATGTCCTAAAAACAAAACTCGTATTTTTACAAAACTCGTGTTTTTGGGGGGTACTAATTCGAACACAAGCTCACGAACTGAATATAAAATTTAGGCCAAAGGCCAAGCACTGGAACCTATGGGGTCATTCAGCGCTGAAACGGAAATTGGCGGTGAAAATGTTTGAAAGGTGTAACAGGAGGAAAAACTTAAAGCAGTTTCACTACGAAACAATTGTGAGATGGAAGAGAACATGAAAGGGGATACAGTAAAAGGAAGGATAGGGGTTGATTGGACGCTGCAAAGAACCTTAAGTAATGCCTACAGTGCACCGCATGATGAATAATGCCGTGAGATGTTTCTATCATGGCGTGACGTAACGTTTAGAAAGCCAAGTAGGTGAGTAATGTCCTGTAGAAAGTTAGGGGACAGGAGTTACTCACTGGATGTGAGAGGCTGCACATCGAGAATACGACGAATCCTGGTTTCTCACTTGTCCAGAAAAAATAAAATAAAATGTTTCGTGAAGATTTTTCCTTTGTCAGAATGTTAACGGGATGGTTTGGTTAGTCCACTGTTTATCGTTATATATACCGTTAGGATTCCTGGTAGTACGTTGAACTTAAAGCATACAGTCTTGGCCCTGTGCGTTACGTAAGCCTAACAAGACGTTAACGTTCTAAAAGGAAAATTTTGGGTATCTTTCAGAAACGTAGAAAGATGATTTTTTTTTTTAAACAGCTATCAAAGGTTATAGTTGTGTAGAATGATTTTATACTGTGTGGGTGGATTAGTTTTCATGCTTGCATCATCTTTGCAAGAAAAAAAAAAAAAAAAAGCTTCGTGATTTATTTTCTACTAATGAAGGCTTGATATCGAAATTAACTTTTAGCAGAAACCTGAATTACTTCGAAAACAGCTCCACCAAATCTACCCGAGATATCACAACAGCGCAACCTTTGTCACGTGATTATTATTATTATAGTCTTCGTCCCTCGTCCCTTTCCCCATGTTTAATAAGAACGACCATTCACCGTCGCGTGCAATGCAGTTGAATCAAAACCTTTAACTGTCCAGGGAGAGAAAGAAAAGGCGGCTAACAACAAATCAAGACGATTTTAGTTACGTCTGCCGTAGTGGTAGAGGAGGTTTCCCCGCGTTCCGTTAGACTTCTAGCCTGGAGAGCGTTACGCTAATAAAGCATCTCCTTCGGTAAAAGCAGTGCAACGAGTAGTGAGTCTTCTTTTCGCCAAGTTGTCACGTCTCACAAACACCAAGGCACTGAGTGAGAGGAGCCCACCAGAGCCCCCGACTCATCTTAGGCCACTTGATTCTGATGAATAAACTCATTGTGGCAGCCGGGGCCACTCACCATGCGTGAAGGATGGGCGTATCTGGGCCCGGCCACTCACCGAGCGTAACCAGATAATATTTTGGTTGTCTAGATTAAAATAAAGTATCTACATCTCGTCTTGGATAGATAATGAGTTGCCGACAGCGAAAGATAGTAAATCAGATGATACTCCCACAGGTGTGGGTATTGTAAAATGATGACCAACCCCTTAAACTACCAACTTTTAAACTTAAATTATACAAACTCCCATTAATGTTTACAATGAATATGCCGAGACTTAAAATACTCTATTGCTTGAACTCTGGGCTGGCGACGAAGTGGAGAAAATAGTCTTGGCTTAGATGAAAAACAACGGCGTACATTTATCGAAATGTTCAAAAAAATATCAGTGCTGATGCAGTCACACTCACGTGCTCTCTCTCTCTCTCTCTCTCTCTCTCTCTCTCTCTCTCTCTCTCTCTCTCTCTCTCTCATTGTGTATCGTTTGCTTTTATATAATTCCCATGCCTTTTTCCCAGTCTTTCAATTGATAAACGTTTGCCTGTCACACGCACACACAGACAGCAACCTTTACCTAGCAGAAGGTACTACAAGGCTCATACTCTGGATGAAGATGGGTTAGATAGGCACAAAAATGGTTATATTATGGGTTAGATAGGCATAAAAATGGGTATATGATGGGTTAGATAGGCATAAAAATGGTTTATATGATTTTTTTTATCATCATTCTGAAAAAACAGAATCATCTTAATCTCTTTGTATGTGGTATGTTTGCCAGTTTGCAAAAGGTCTTACATTTCATAGTTTCATTTTCTTATGTTTCCATACCATGAGGAAAATTCTATGGAATAGACTGATCAGATACCAGTAATGAAATCACGAGAGAGAGAGAGAGAGAGAGCACTAAAAGATAGCACATAATGCACCAAAAGATAGCACATAATCTTGAAAGGTATATATGTAGTAGTGAACTGATCACGCCTACTTTCTTAGCGTGATCATTTCAGCCTGCACAATGCAAAGTGTTCTCTCAAAACAAGAACTTATCAAGTATGAGAAGAGCCAAGAGGTGCAGGTACCAGCCTTATAAACCACATAGGCTATATTCAGTATCGATGTGGGTCATTTTTAATATCTAATTTGCCTCTCGGCTGTAATTTTTCTCAGGCTATCAAGAGAGATAGGGAGCCTGCACTGAAAAGGTCCCTTACCAAAAAGTTGCATTCCTATCTCTCCCAAAATATAACCATATGATACCATTCGCATGACCCTATATTCTTATTAGATTTTTTTTTAATTAATCCACAAAGGCAGGATAAATTTGGTGTTTTCGATATAAATATATGATTCTTGTGTAAAGTAGAGGTACATCTGTTTTTTATCTGCAATCGAACATTTAGAACATGAGTAAGGGGGGACTGCTGACTAGGTTTAAATGCTGATGATAAACTTAGTTTATTATCATCATCATTGAGATCACCTTGAACTCTGAGTGAAGTAAAGAGTCCTTGTGAAGTTTGTCTAATATTTATAGTATATATATATTGCAATACACTCCCTGAACACCTGAATTAAGCCCTGGTCACTGACCGACAGCCCCGAACTATATCCCCACACATTTTACCCACTAAGTGGGTAATTTTAACTGTCAGTGTTACCAACGCTGCAGGTAAAATCTAGTCAAATGAGTTACCTGTGTTACCGTTGGCAACGCTGCCGCAAATACCTCCACCAGTGGCCTGTCTCCTCATTCCTCAATTGTTTTTTGTTCGCCTTGCTGTGCGGATCAGTCCCACATCAGGCGAACTTTTGGTCATTTAGCCCGACCCCACTCAAAGAGTTTTTCGCATCTTGGTTACAAACAGAGCCTTCTACTGCTGATATGTTTGGTGCTCATCGGCTCTAAAATAACGTTGTCGCCGACTGCAAACGCCTCTGCTTCTACTTCATCTACAGTTCGACGATCGAGCCTTCTTTACTGGCCTGGATATGTTCTGGTGCTCATCGGCTCTGCACGCCCTTCAAGCGTTGGATGAGTACCCGCATACATGATCGCGTTCTTTTCGTTATTTCGTGTAGTAAGGTTTAGTGCAATACTAGTCAGAGATGTTTGTCTTGGTCAGGAGACAACGAAACATTAGTTAGTTATTCCAGAGATTAGTGGACAGGTTATCATCTAGTATGTTAAGAATATTTCTAGCCTGACGAATAATTTAACAAAAATAGAGATAGTGGTACTAGTAGTATAGTGAATTCTAATCGTTCTTTTTCAGCCCCCCTGCCTGTTCCAGAACCAGCCCTAACGGGTGCTGGGGGTAATGGAGAACCGCAAGCCTCCGAGTGGGTAGGTTCTGCCGGCCCCCCGGCGCGGAGCAGGCAGTGTTGGCAGCAGATTTCCCCTCCCCTCGATTTGTAAGTTCTCAGGATGATGAAAATTTAGGTCTGATACAGACGAGTAGGGATAATTGGCTAAATAGTGTTTAGGAAGAGAAGTGCAGGCTTCTTCCGGTCGGTTTTCTATTATAAGTAGTAGTTTATAGAGGGACAGTGTCCCTAGAGCCTATTAGGTGTTTCTTGCTTCTAGTTCCTTTCGTCAGAATCTTTTAGGCCATGGTTGGCCGTTCAGATCTGGTTTCGGGTCTGTCGGGTTCTGAAGGGTTGAATACTTATCCTTCGTCTTTAAGGTTACTTTCCTCTACTTATACGATAGCGTAATTTTTAATATCGACTAATTCTCTGTTCAACGCATATCGACGTACGATAATTCGTTATGTAGAGAAATCGAATAAAATTAACTACGGCTAGCCTAGTGTTCACGATGATATATGTACAGTAGCCTAGCCTAGCCAAAAGTATTCGCTGTACTACATAACGGTAGTGATTTTTATAGTGGCTAACGCTTTAGGCTCAGGCATTCTGACTACGGATAATTCAGTACAGATGTAATTGAAACGAACGAGAATCCGATCTTAGTATAATTCAATATGAATGTAATCGAACAGAATGAAGATCAGATTCTGTCCGACTAAAGCATTTAGTGTATTGTATGTATCATCATATTAGCGTAGTATAAATACTAACTCGGCAGTCATTCACGCTCTGGAATCAGCTGATGGCGAATACGGGTTTGCGTCGCCGTATCCACCTCATTCTTGTCCTGATTGGCTAGCGTAACTAACGTAACAACTCTTCCTTACTTTGGTCAGGTTTGTCGTCTTGAAGGAGACGTGTTTTCAACTATGTTGGACATTTAACATAGTCAATACTCGTATCTTGTGGCATATAATTAGATGTCGGATACTATAAGGAATTCGTTGTATGACGTCTTCATACGTTTAACAGACTAATGGCTGTCAGTAATTACATTGTGCTTATGTCAATTACAGTTACAAAAGAATTACCAGTTGTATTATTAAATTACAGTGACAACTGAAATTAATATTTGGCCTAATAAAGTTAATTTAATTACCTTAGAATGTAATTTATTAATTTTCAATTAAATTGAAATATGTAATTTATTACTTTTCAATTAAATTACAATTACACAAGCTTGTCAAAACAGCACTGTTGTGAGGAGGCGTGGCTTAAACAGACAATGATGCCGGCTAGTCTTTTTTCCTTGTCTCCAGATTTCAACCATATCACTTGGTCTCGGCTAATGTTTTTGTTTCTAGTTACCATAATGAGTATCTGGATACTTAGCTTATAAAACGAAGTCATGCTGTTCGTCTTACGATGTAATTTAAGGCCAAAATTTGACTGATACGTCTCATTGGAAGCTAGTTTTTCCCTCGGCTTAGATGCGTAAATTTAACGATTCCGTTCGTTTTTCACTCTTTTTCATAGGTATTACGAACCTTACACTTGATTAATCTTTACCGGTGTGAAACAACAGTAAACGAGCTCTTTCATGCTGTTACTTTATTTTACCACGGCTGCGTTTGAATTCATACAAAAGCTTGGGACCTCTATCCAGGTTGCTGATGCACGTAATTTTGCCTTATCAGCTTCAGCTACATTTATAACATGAATACAGTAATTACCGTCGCACGCGGATATGAATACAATAAACAGACGTTGTTATCGGATTCGATTACTTTCGCACGCCGATCAATACAATAAAGTGATGTTGCTAAAGGATTCGATCGTATTAGCAACAAGTTCTCGTTCGGTTGTTCATAGCAGTACGCAGTTATACGAGTATATTATCATTAAGATAATACCTTTTAACTTAGAAGAGGGTGCAAATTTAGAAGAGGGTGCAAATTTATGGAGGTGGAGAAGTTAGACGATTGTAATATTCTCTCTCTCCTCTATCTTTACTTTTCCGATTTCATTTTTTTTCTCTACTATGCTGTGTTTCCACCCTCTCCTAACAATTGACTCGTTGTGCAACAGAGGTTTTTCTTCCTGTTACACCTTTTCAAACATTTTTCTGTCAATTTCCCTTCAGCGCTCAATGACCTCATAGTTCCCAATATTCGGCCTTTGGCCTAAATTCTATTTTAAACCCTACAATCTCGCTGTCTGATGGAGAGATATAGGAAGACTTATTTGCAATGTAGTTTCGATTTTAAATACTAACCCCATCGTAAAATCGAATTAACGCAAGTTAATTACAGTAGCTTCAATACGGACTGTATTCACGACCACGTCTTGAATAATTTCCTGATTTTCTAATGTTTCTCAGATTATCATGGGGAACAGAGTCGGTCTAGTTTTCTCTCGCCCAGTTTTTCTGTTAAAACTTATATTGTCTTTACACAACCTTCTTCAGCTGCTCATTCTTCGGATGTCGCTTCGGAGTCTTCTCGCTCGACGCTCATACTGTTTATATTTACCAATATCACAGTAGAGCCAGTTTCATTGTTTCATCCTGAAATTTGGAGAAGATTTCAATCTCTCTCTCTCTTCTCTCTCTCTCTCTCTCGTCTCCTCCTCGGTCAATCTCTCTCTTCTCTCTCTCTCTCTCTCTCTCTCCTCTTCACGCGGTGTTAAGAAGGAAATAATTTGGAGGGGCTGCCTTCGTAGCACCTTCCACGGGTCCTGTAGTTTCTCAGGCTGCTGATGTTGATGCTTCAAGGCGGTTCCGCAACTCCGTATTTTCATCCTTACTTGTTTTGAGACGTAATGTGTCCTCCGTAGTTCTTGAGGAGGCTACGGCAGTTGGAGATTCACCTGCGCCATCGTTGATTGTATCGATACCGGTTGTCACCACCCACTCCTTTCATAGGGTAGTTAGTAATCTTCCTTCTTCGTTCCCATTTATATACCTTAGGAGTGTGAGACGTAACGTGCTTACCGCGGTAAATTTCCGCCGGGGGGGGGGGGGGCTACGGCCGTTCGCAGTTCGTCTGCATTGTAATTAGCACCTTTTGTGCCCTCGGCCCCCTTTCTTAGGGTAGCTGGTAATTCCTTCTGCGGCTCCCATTGGTTCCGCAGTTCGTAACCCGTTATTTTAAAGCACTGTACCGCACAGTTAGTTCTCCACCTGCACAATATTGGCGCTAGGTGTTCCTGTGGGTTACTCGTAGTGACTTTTCTCTCTCTCCTTATTTTCTCACTTTTTCCTGCTGCTTTTCTCCGTCCTTATCCTTATGGGATTTCAAGGTGGGTTCGACCTTGATTCCGTGTCTGGGAGTACTTCTTTCCGTCACTTGCTTCGGATTCCAGTCTAGGTTTAGTACGTATTGGTAAAGGGAGTTAGTTGGATCGCGTTTTGCGACTTCTTCGCTCTTAAGGGTGTTGCTCGCCTATTGTAGATCGGTTCTTGGTCTCGTGTCATAGTCAATGGTGAGTGCGGAGTTTCGCAGTAAATTGAGACTGGTTCAAGGTTAGGTCATCGTCTTGGTTGGTACATGTTTGGCGCAACAGTATGGGAGTGACTCGCATGCGTGGTCGTCATCGCCAAGGTATTTTCGGCTCAGGCGTAACGTTATCGTCACTGGAGAGTGATGGTATCCGCAGTCGAGTGACTAACTCTTACAGGTTTTGCGGAACTGTTGACAGACAGTTCGCTCTTGTGAGTGGGTGGACAGCGGTCGGACAGCAGGGGTACATCATGATGTCTTGGGGAGTGCGGGTTGCGCAGTCGAGTACGACTTGCACAGTAGTTTATGATCTTCTTGTTGGTATATCGTTGCGCAATCGGATCGGTAGGTCTCAGATATGATGGGATCTTATGTCGTTTGGTATCGAGCAGCCAGGTGTAGTAGGTTCCGGGGTTCTTGGGTGGCTGCTTTTCTGGGTTCGGCTTTTCTCCTTTGTTTTCCTGTTCCGGTGTGGCCGGACAGGTCTGACAGAGGATAGATACCTTTGAAGAGAGACTCGTTTGCTAGTTGTGGGTTTTTTTGTTTTTGTTTCTCCGGCGAAGGAAGCGAGTATAACGGATTGTGGACTTTGTCCATTCTATCTTTCCGCATTCCAGGCTCCGGAGGGATCTCAGTTAATTCATGTAATGTTTGATATGTTGGTATTCAACCTAACCCAGCAGTCTCTCAAACATCAAGTAGGGTAGTCTGGTTTCGGCGAGTCGGGCAGTTTTTGGGAATGACTTAAGCTAGCATCATTTTTCTGTATGAGGTAGCGGGTAAACTCTCTGCCGGAGTCAGACTTCCGGTTTACGAGTCAGTTGAGGTTTTTCTCTATTGGGTTCCTTCATTGATTAGTGTGGTAAGGGTTACGGATCATGAGGCTCGTATTTGGAGGACACCTTTCACAGCCACTCTGTGTGGATGTGGTGAGAGTTGATAGTTGGTTCTCTGAGCCTGGACTGTTTGATAACCTCTTCACATTGGTTTCGAGGGGGTTTGCATACCAGACTAACATTTCTGAGGGTTATGATATGTTTTTGGCAAGGAGAGGAGGGACTATTGTTAAATCATTGCTTATCCGGACACTCATAAGAATGGACTCTTAGTCAATCCAAGGGCGCAAGTATGCGGAGGGCTACCCTTTGGCTTCCAGATGAATGTTTCGCTGTCGGCGATTGTGTAGGTGTTTTTTTTTCTCGAGGTGGTTTTTCACAACACCGTACCTTAAGGAATTTCACTTTCTTCAGAGAGGTTACTCTCGGAGTCCTGTCGTTGCGGTAACTCAGTTTGATAGTTGGCTTGGTAGAGATAGGGTGTTAGAAGTTTAGGTAAGCTGTGATAGTCTAAATGAACTTCAGGGTGTTAGAAGTTTAGGTAAGCAGTGATAGTCGAAATGAACTTCAGGGTGTTAGAAGTTTAGGTAAGCAGTGATAGTCGAAATGAACTTCAGGGTGTTAGAAGTTTAGTAAGCAGTGATAGTCGAAATGATCTTTATGGTGTTAGAAGTTTAGGGAGGCAGTGATAGGTCTAATGAACTCTAGTGTTTCTGTTGGTCAAGCTTAGACAGAGTGTTTTGTCCCCTTAGGCCCTTGAGGTTAGGCAGATCCCCCGATGATCATGTTGGAATAACAACTACTTCTTCAGCACAAGTCATCTACATCAGTGAGCAGTAGAGAACTGAAGGTCTGCACGCTCAAACTTCTCCTCCATACATGAGAGGCTATAGCCACATGGGAGGTTCACCATTTCCCCTCCATACATGAGAGGTATAGAATACCACATGGGAGGTTCTTCAGACTCAGGCGGTACCTAGGACTCGACACCGACGGTATGGTACTTCCTATGCAAGCATCCTCAGTTACTGAGCTGGACAACCAGGTGAGGAGATTTGTTTTTGTTTTGCCTCCATGAATAAGAAGTATAGCTTATCACATGGGAGGTACTTCTGACTCAGATAGTACGTTAGACTCAACACTGACTTTGAAGTACTTTCTTTGCAAACATCCACACCTCCGAGTTTGGATAACTAGGTGAGGATACATGCTTTTATACATGCTAGGTTGCTTATGAGTTACCTGCGTATGTTCCGTGTACAGGTCGGGCTGAATGAGATTGACCCCGCCTCCGACTAAATGTTGTTAATAATCGGGCTAATTCAGGTGTTCAGGGAGTGTATTGCAATATGAAGTTTTCATAATAAAACTAATATTGTAATACTTACCTGAACACCTGAATGATTCCCACCCTCCTCCCCACTTCAATTTGATAGTGAATGATTCAATTGAGGAATGAGGAGACAGGCCACTGGTGGCAGGTATTTGCGGCAGCGTTGCCAACGGTAACACAGGTAACTCATTTGACTAGATTTTACCTGCAGCGTTGGTAACACTGACAGTTAAAATTACCCACTTAGTGGGTAAATGTGTGGGGATATAGTTCGGGCGTGTCAGTGACCAGGGCTAATTCAGGTGTTCAGGTAAGTATTACAATATTAGTTTTATATGAAAACTTCATATATATATATATATTATATATATATATATATATATATATCTATATATATATATATATATAATTTTTTTTCTTTTTTTTCTTTCAGTAAGCTTTATGAACAAAAGCG
This sequence comes from Macrobrachium nipponense, assembly GCF_015104395.2. Lineage (NCBI taxonomy): Eukaryota > Metazoa > Arthropoda > Malacostraca > Decapoda > Palaemonidae > Macrobrachium > Macrobrachium nipponense. The sequence goes on along the minus strand of NC_087210.1, from coordinate 78,510,848 downwards.
TGAATTGACCGCTGCTATATTGGACACCCACCTAGGGGACTTGACTCTTGAACCAAAAGCTTTGAGGATGTTCATCACTCTGTGCTCAAGACTCTTCATGCTGTGAGAGCTGAACAGTTGCCAATAGTCACAAAGTTCCTATTGCACAACACACCACAGTCTGTTGCTTATCAGGTATGTTAACCAAATATTAGAAAGGTTTGAAGATCTGATGCCATTATTCGTAACAAGCATACATTGTTTATAGAACTATCCTGAAGGCTTTGGAACTAGCAAGCGAGCAATCGCAGAATAAAATCCTCTCTTCGATTTGGTAGTTGGAAAATTTTCCAGCCTTTCTTAACAGTTTTTATGTGACTGGACTCTTAAATTGCTTGATTTTTTGCACAGGTTGTGAGTGACATGAGAGAGAAAATATCACTGCCAGGAGATTATATTGGAAGCTCACAGAGAACTCCGAATAAAAGGAACACCTCAAAAAATGGTGACGATGATGTTGCAGCGTATGAAATTCTCGTCTTTGCGAAAATCAAAATGGCAGTGCTGCTTCACAAGTTCCTTACAAATGCTTGGTTGAAGGTGAGAGTGCTAGTGTTATACAGTAGCTTATGGATAATTCTTTCCTCTTTCCGTTTTCTTTCATCGTGTTGACTTTTACTTCCTTTCACTTGTACTTCTTATAATTCCTGTGACAAATTTGAAAGCCACAGGCAGTGTGTGGGCCAGTAATGGGTTGTGAGCACATTAAAATTGTATTTAAACCATACTACCTTTTCCTAAGGTTGGGTATAGTATTTGCATCATTGGTGACTTGTTTTTTTTTATCCTTTGTACTTATGTTACTGTTCTTATATTAACTTTATTAAAGTTAACTAATTTACCTTTTGAATTTTTTCACCTAACTATCATCTAAATTGGTATACAGTATATGAAATTTATTAGAATTATTTGACTGTTTAAGTTAGTACATACACTATAATTTATTTGTATACAGTATACATTTATAACAATAGATAATGTTTATTTCAGGGTATAGAAAGTTATTCCATTTTATCTTATGGTAAAAGTAATGTTATACAGTGCGTCCTCGACTTACGGTGGGGGATTCGTTCCAGTGCTGCGCCGTAAGTCGGTTTTTCGCTGTAACTCGAGTGACACCGTAGCGCAGTTAACCTGATGTTTATTCTTGCTGTTAGCTCCATCAACAGCACTTACGGCACTGTAACTTGATGCAACATCAGGTTATGGCGCTGTAAAACGCTGTCAGCAGCGCCTGAAAAAGTGCCATAAGATTTAATCGCCATAAGTTGGTGGGACTGTATTTGCATCAGTTACTTTAATGATGATTGCTGCTCTTTTCTCAATTTTCAGGCTATTCAGGATGTCGATGATGTTGCTAGTGTTCGGCCTTTAGACTTCCTCTTGTTGATTGTTGTGTATGAAGCAGTCCCTTCTCGGCAGCGTCCAATCGAAAGCATCTTCCGAAATAAAATTCGAACAAGACTATTTTCGGATGCAATGATTGAAAAAACCTTTGTCAATCACAAAGCAGTAAGTTTTATTGTAATTTCTGTGTATTGGGTTTCGTTTGAAACATTATAATCACCTGAATTAACTACTGGCTTTATAAAAGGATTGGATTTACATTCATTGCATTTTGCTAAAATTATCTTTTAGTTTGTGAGATAAATTACAAACACTATTTTGTTCAATAGACCACTGTAATTTCCTTTAATTGATTTATTTATTAGGTTCTCAAGGAGTACTTCTCATCCGTGATCAAGATAGCCAGTCTCCTTTTGAGGTCATGTGAACCTTTGATAAACCAAGCCGCTGCTGCTATTTACCGGTAAGAATACAGATGCACACCTGTAGTCATACTTCCAGTGCTTGATCCTGATTTTCAAATTCGAATTAATACAGTACAGTTTTCATAGGTATAGTTTTCTACACATTATTGCATTTTGTTGAACATCTCAAGGCAATGAATTTTCATAGAGGTTCTTCATGTAGGTCTGCTTTTGTATCAATGGAGGGACATCAGAAGCAGGAAGTTATTCTTAGTTTGCTTGGTCATCTGGGGGACAACAGTTCAGTGAGATCAGCTGTTCTTTCTACTTTATCATCACTGGCTCATTCGAACACACTGGAGATTGTTCAAAATATGGCTATCTTTTTTAAAGTAAGTTACTGCATTTTACATTCATAGTTTTCTACTTTCATTGATTGACATTGAATGGTATTATTGTTAATGTAATTACAGAATTGTCTCTCCTAATCATATAATCAATTGTCCCATCCTATTACAGAGTTCTCTCGATTTAGTGGATATACTGAACATGGGTGAGATAAAACATCTCTTGGATGTTGTAAGTCATTTAGCTTACTCTGATGCTTCTCATGCTGCTCTGCAAGATGAGTTGGCTTAAGATACTTGGTTGCGTAAGCAGCTGTCCACATGTTGGTAATTGGAAGTAAGTTGTTTCCAGAATTGCATGGAATTTTTAATTAAAGGAAGGTGTCCATAAGTACGTACTATTTTTTTTGTTCCAGTTAAGCCTGGGACGTTATTACTTCATTTATGGTTTTTTTTTACATAAAATTTATTGATCGAGGTGTTATTGTACTTCGAATGGGCAGACTGTCTCATTTGTGGTTATTTCATGGAATAAAAGAATGAGTTGACATTTCTCAAAAGTGGGAGATTGGGCAAGGTTCATTCTATACAAAAAATAATGCCAAACATTTTTGTCATTATTTTTTGCAGAATATAATGCCAAAATTTTTAAGGTTTAAAGTCTATAGAATAAACCTTGCCCAATCTCCCGCTTTTGAGGAATGACATTTTTTTTATTGAACGAAATTGACCACTAACGGATACAGCCTATTAATAATTAGCCTTTTCCATAAAAAAAAAACAGACAAAGCTACACTAACTTGAAGAGTTGGAAGAAGAAAGAATTAAACATGGTTGCCCAACTTGCTTGTCCTCCATCCTCCTTCAACATCATCGTCTTGTTTGTTCAAATAGCATTGGGCATGTGCTGTGTGTCCCAAGTCCACACACAGTTCTTTGCCAGTTTTTGTAGCTTTTTATCCCATTTCCATTATTGTGTGTTTTCCATACTTTGTGTTTTTTTTTTTTTTTTTTCATTCAGTGTAAACGTCACTATCACCAGCACATCCATGAGTGCCTGTTGTTTCTCTTTGGGTGTTCATGAGTTCCAATTTTATTTGCTGTCCGAACTTGATGAGAATAGTGACTTATGCTTGCTTGGCCCATATAAGGGACTATCATTGCTACTCAAGTGTTCATGGGAAGGCTCTTCATTCCCTGTGGTTCTCAAGTTCCTCATGCTGATTCGTCCTGCCCCATTCAAGTTAGACTGCTGGCTAGGCATGCACAGTAAAACTTCCTTTGAACTCTTCAAGTTGGTGCAGCTGGGTCAGTTTTACATGGAATAAGACGAATCATGTGATAAGATTATGATTTGTTTTAAGGTCATTGACTAGTCCTAGTTTCAAACTTATTCTGACAGGAGTTTCCACTTAGAATTAAGCACTAAATTTTCTCAAATGGAATGATAGCATGAAAATTGTTTCAGGTATAAAAACTCATTGGTGTCATCAATGCTGTGTTTTGCCTAAAAAACATAGCAATGCGATGACAGTCACATGACTAACAGTAGGTCTTCAGGGTCTGAGTTAGACTCCTCTGCATTGAAAGAAGCAGAAAATTTGCTCCTCTTAGTTTTGTCATCGACAACTAAGTCATCCACTGCCACTGCTTTGTTCATGGATGAATTGGCTTCAATAATATGAAGGAAGGTCTTAATGCAAAATTAGAGGTATGTTTTTTTTATTTTGGGTATGTTTAGTTTTTATTGACAAAATATGGCATAGAATTACCTTAATGTTATGTATGTTGTTCAGTGGACCACTTCCATTTTAATCAAGTTTGACAGCTGGCATTACTTGTTTTAATAATTTGCATGTAACTAATTCATTGCTCAGTAGAAGTCCATTATCAGGTATGAAAGTACCATAGGTGGCCACTTAAAAATATTCATTTTTAACAACCAGACTTGTTAAAAATTTGGTATTTTCATAAGATTGTTTAAATTTTTCACTTCCACATCCTAGATGAAAGGATGTTGTTTATCCTTGGTGGATACAGTATTGCTTCAAGATTAAATGTTTTTCTTATTTATCATTTCTTGTAACAGGAGTGGATTTGCGACAGAATGACCAATGATTTTCAAGACGTGTACGTGTTGGATATAGAGCAAGACACACAGCCACCTGACGATCTGTTACCTCTTGGGATACGTTGGAATCTTGAGGTTTGTGAAGAGACAAGAAAATTGCTTTGAATCTTGCTCCTATGGTATCCGCTTAGAACAAACAAGGGTGACCCCTTCTTCGATGTTGAGTAAGTAAACTGCATACTGTTGTAAATTTTACAGTGTAGTCGAGTATGTAATGCATATATGATTCATTTTTCTCATAAACTTTAGTTTTGTAAATATTTACTGGATTTGGATGAAAATCAACCCTTTTTCCACATGCTTTTGTCATCATATGTTAAATATTCATTATTAAAATCAACAGGGGTTCACTGGTCTACATGACTACTCAGTTTCGCCTTCTTCGTATGCTTGAAAGTCGGTTGCATGACGGCGACCTGTCCAATATTGATGCTTTGCTTGGTTGCCCTATTTATGCACCGAGTGAAGAAGTATATGACAAGTTTTGATTTCATTATCCCCAAAGGAGCAACATGCAGCATTGTCTTGTCTTTTTTCTACATTGCCAATTGGTTCCGAGAACTCATCAATGCTTTTGTAACCCAAAAGGATAAATGATTGCAAAATAAAGGTAGGGTGAAACTTATCGTGTTACACAGGCAAAACCTTCTCACTGTAACACCAGCACTGAAAGTGTAATAAAGTGCTACCATTGAGAATATGCAAGTCGTGTAATGCGTGTGTTTTAAAAGCAATGTTCAAACATAGATAATTTTTTGTATTGAATTTAAATAATTTTTGAAGTTAAGATTCTTATTCCATTCTTCCCAACCACTCTTCTTTGCCCTTGGCACTTATCTTTTAGCCTTTAGCCATGTGAGGCCTACCAAAAACAGTTCCTTTTGCAACTTCATATTCATTTTCAGTCTGTTAACTTTTGTAGTAATTACAAGGACAAATTCTTTGTGCAACCCTGAAGAATTTAAGGATATTGACTTGATACTTTGAGTAATATATGCTGTAATATTTCTTATGACCATGTTTTTATGAAGTTGTTCTCTCGTTGCAGAGATCTCAGAATCTTTCAGAGCCATATTGATGGTGACAGTACAGTATCACTATTTGAACATTCAGAATAACAAACACCAAGTGATGTTTTATTTGAGGCCTTGGTAACTCCCTTGTTTAGGTCAAGTTAAAAGCCAAGAATTTTAGTGTGGCAGTAGTTTGGGTAATTTAATAGCCATAAGTTAATAATGCATAAAGTAACTTTTCTTTTGAAAGATAACTGATTGAATGTGGCATGTTGCAGGTGTATTCTCGCTTACGACAGTTAATTGAGATAGAGAAGCTTATTTGGCAAAAGCTACCTAAAAAAAAAACCAAAATGCCATAGTTACACCCCACCTCTGGCTGTGTATGACGTTGATACCTCAATGCTGCCGCCATTGCTGAATTCGCTTCCAAGAAGAAAGGCAAAAGGGGCCGCAAGCCAACAGTTGGGAAGGGGTTTGTACTATTTTTTTAGTCCTTTTGTGTGTGTATGTGTGTTATATCTGTAGTTGTTCTGTAGGCTTTGCTGTTAAATTTTCCACTACATTTATTTCTTATACCCACTGAGGCCGACCTCCAGAGTATAATTATCATCCAGTAATGAAAATACATTCTTCATGATTGTTTTGAAGGAAGACCCCCAGCTTGACAGTTTCTGTTTTAATTGCTCCCTTAAAAATTTTGGATTTCACTTTTATTTCTTTGTAAACTTTGTAAAAATTTTCTTAGTACAGCAAAAGAGGACCTCAGTGAAGGTCAAAACTCCTTTTGTTCCGATACGTAATACAAACCCTTGGTCCTTTAACAATAGGAAGGTAACTAGCGGCAGCTGGGACGGTCGTAAGCTTCGAACAAGGGGAGAACGGTAGTTAACTGCTTGTCCGAATCGTCCGCGCGCCCGAAGCGGTGAAGAATCACTTTTTGCTTTCGGCCGTGTGTACAGGACGTGCTCGTCATCGCTCTGCCCGCTATTTCGTCGTGTGCTTTGGATGTGTTTACAATTTCTTCTGACTGGTTTGTTTGTGGTTGTGAATGAAATTGTAAGTACTCTTTTTTTCATTTTCATTGATTTGTGAAGTGATTGAATTATGGATCTTGAAGAGCTTTCGCTGCGCCCACCAGCTGCCGTAGAGTGTGTCCCGGGCTGGAGGGGCGTAAATGCGGCGGATTCTGCTCTTATCCTGATATAGATCCACATGAATTATGTTATCGGTGTCGGGGGCGCGAATGTTCCCGAACCGAACCATGTAATGTTTGTATGAATTGGTCCGAGGCGCAGTGGGTGCTGTACGAGGGTAGGAAGAGGCGTAGATCGACCAAGGAGTCGTCGGAAAGCTCTCCAGCGACTCCTTTGGTGACGGATACCTCGTCATCCTTCCTGGTCCTTGCTGGTCCTCCTGTTCCCTCGGGAACAGGGCCCGTCTCCTCTTCTGAGCAAAAGAAGAAGAAGAACTGGGGACCAAGGGTGTGCTGGCTACTGCTGGTACATCCTCGCCTGGTCTTGGTAGCACTGCTGCCTAACAATCCAGGTACCGGCTCGGCTTCTCGTCCGCGAGAAGTTCCGAGTGTACGGTCTCCTTCGGGCGACCGTGCAGCCAAAGTCAAGACGCCTGAGCTCGCTCACCGTCATGACCGAGGCACGGAGCAGAAGACTGTCGAGAGTCGCGCAGGTGACTCTCGCCAGGCCAGCGGCCGCTCTCGTAGCGACCAGCCGGTACCTCGGGTTGACGTGACGGTCTCTGACCGGCCACGGGTTGAGGCTGGGAAGAGGTCCCCCTCGACCAACGGCACCAGCTTCGGCTGGTACCAGCGGTTGTTTTGACGTGCCGTGAGGACGCTCACCGGTCTCACCGCGAAAGCGAGCTCTGCAGATCACCTGACCGCCGCTCCACAGGGACCGGACGGAGACGGTGGCCAGCAGCAGCTCGTCTGACGCACACGGGACCGGGGTCGACATGCTCAGTCGAGCCGCTTGCCACAGGTGAGCGGCACGGCCAGGCCTGCAGATCGATCCCCACTGCGGGTTGGTGATCGGCTGCAGCCCCCCACGTACGCTGGTCCTGCCAGCGAGCGGGGGGGGGAGCGTCAGGTCTGTCTCTCCTCTACCTTCAACTTCCTCGGGCTACACCGGGAAGAGCGAGGTAGCTAGGAGTGATCGTGAGAGGTGCGCCGCTCACGATCCCGTCACGATGCCGCACGCACCAGGCATGGTCTTAGGACCAGCCAGGTCGTACGCGCAAGTGGCTGGAGGCGACCGTCAGGGGTCTGTTGCTGTTCCTCCTTCTGAAGGAGGAGGGTCTCGAGAGCTGCTCCTGTTGGAGGGACTGGACGGTCCTACTCCTCAGGACGCTGTAACTCCCAGAGATCCAGAGGAACGTTTGCCCAGGTTATTGCGCTGATTCGTCAGCACAACGAATTGGGGGAAGGATCGCCGCTACCACCATCTGAGCCCACGTCCCGGCTCGAGTCATTTTGGGGCCCGAAGAGGGAAACCCAAATTGACGGTGGGACTGCCGCGATCGGAGCTTGCAGACTCAGTCCTTGACCAGGTGGAGAATTTCGTCTCAGGACGAGAAGATTCACTTAAGTCAGGACGGTCTTTCCAAGCTACTTCCTCCTCCTCTGCAGCGACAGCGGAAGTTCTACGTGCCATCAGTGGATCCAATACCGCCAAACAGGTTAACCCGGAGCTAGCTAGGCTAACTCCAGGTGTGTCCCTGCAGCAGCTCCTGTCGGAGAACTTGTGGTTCTCGCAGCAGGAGGCACTGGGTCTGGAAGCTACCGCTATGGCGGCTTTCCGGGCAGTCTCTTGGTTGGATCTGTGGTCCCTCACAGTATCCAAGGTCGCGGCCGACTCTGGGGGCACTGCCCTCGAAGACGACCCCGACTTCAGGAGACTGTGCCAGTCTGGAGGTAGGGCCATCTCCTACCTCGCCCATCAGACGGCCAAACCTGTGGGCCAACTTGGTTCTCCGTCGTAGGGACGCTGTCCTTACACAAGTAGCCAAGGGGGCTGGGCGTGAGGCGGTAAATGGACTCCGTAACGGACCAATGAAGAGTTCCTCCGCTCTTTCTTTACCCGGAAGATGGTGGACGCTGCGGTGGAAAGACGGCGCACTGATGACAGTGACCGTCTGGTTCACCAGGCAGTTACGAAGGTTTCTGGGCAACCTTGTACTGCGGCTAAGCCTAAGAGTTTAGCTAGCGCTTCCTCGGCTGCTAAGACGGCTGCTCCATCGAAGCCCCGAGGAAAGACTCTTCCTGCTTCAACTTCTGGTAAGGAGGCCGTAACCAGCCCTCCTCCCAGCCCTTCCTTTCCCCGAGGAGGTGCTGGGAAGAAATCGAAGCGAGGTGGGAAACGCTAGGGACGGCGTTCCCCCTCACAGCGCCGGAAGTGGGGGGGTGCCTAGCGAGCAATTGGGGGCAACTGGCATCGCTACGGTGCCGAGACCTGGATAGTAGACGTCCTTCGGGAGGGATATCTACTACCCTTCGAATCTCGGCCACCCTCACCTCCAACCCGGTCCATCTTCAGACATATGTTCTAGGATCCTCAAAGGACGACGCTGTTCGGCAGGAGATCAAGACCATGCTGACCAAACGAGCTGTAGAAGTCGTAGTAGATCGGTCACCGGCTTTTACAGCCGCCTTTCTTAGTGGAGAAGGCATCGGGGGGGCTGGCGCCCGGTGATAGATCTCTCTCCCCTGAACCGATTTGTTCGCCAGACTCGGTTCAAGATGGAGACGGCACGTTCCGTGCTCGACTCCATCAGGGGGAGAACGATTTCATGCTTTCAGTGGACCTGAAGGATGCATATTTTCAAATACCCATCCATCAGTCCTCCAGAAAGTACCTCCGCTTCATCTTCGACGGGACGGTGTAGGTCACCAATTCAGTGCACTTTGCTTCGGTCTATATCAACCGCCCCACAGGTGTTCACGAGAGTGTTCACGCTGGTGTCTGCTTGGGCCCATTCGCACGGGATACGTCTTCTGAGGTATCTCGACGATTGGCTGGTCCTGGCGAGCTCCCGCTTCGTCCCGCTGCTGCAGGACAGGGAACGACTTCTAAAGTTTTGTCGCGATCTAGGGATCGTGATAAACTACGAGAAGTCCGATCTCGAACCCAAAGCAGAAGATGAAAGTACCTGGGTATGCTGATCGATACGGTAGCAGCTCAAGTCCGCCCCGCAGACTTGAGGATCAGCAAATTCAGGGAGGCAGCCGGCCGGTTCCTGTCTCGGCAGGAACAGGCAGCTCAGCAATGGCAAGTCGTGATCGGCCACCTGTCGTCACTCGAGAAGTTAGTTCCTCACGGACGTCTTCACCTGCGGTCTCTCCAGTGGAGACTAAGGGAGAGTTGGTCACAGGTAAAGGATCCACCTTACTTCCCCGTGTCCATCACGGAGAAGGTGAGGAGCAGACCCTAGCCTGGTGGCTCGACGACAGGAACCTCTTAAGAGGTGCCTCTACGCACTCCCCCTCCGGAGATGCTGCTGTTCTCAGACGCATCGACCGAGGGATGGGGCGCACACCTGGAGGAGTTGCTGGCTGCAGGTGTGTGGGACCATCACGACAAGCACCTTCACATCAATGTCCTAGAACTCAAGGCGGCGTTTTACGCTCTCCAAGAGTTCCAGGACCGCTTGGTGGGACACTCGGTGGTGTTGATGTGCGACAACACCACAGTAGTGGCATACGTCAACAAGCAGGGGGGCCTAGTGTCTCTCCCGCTACACCAGTTGACTGTGCAGGTGCACGAGTGGGCCACGGCTCACTCAATAGAGCTGTCAGCACGCTACATTCCAGGCAAGAGGAATGTAGTAGCAGACAAGCTCAGCCGTCGGGATCAGGTGATAGGGACCGAGTGGTCCCTACACCCAGAAGTGGCGGAAAGGCTCTTCAACCTGTGGGGGCGTCCGGTCATAGACCTGTTCGCCACCCGGCACAACAAAAAACTTCAAGTTTTTTGTTCAGCCGTGCCGGACCCATGGGCAGCTGCAGAGGACGCTCTTCAACACCCTGGGGACAACCTCTTCGTCTACGCCTTTCCCCCTCCTTTTGTCTGATTCGGAAAGTGATCAGTCGAGCGCTGGTCACTCCCAATCTCAGGATGATCCTGGTGGCTCCCAAACGACCTCAAGCCGTTTGGTATCCGGACCTGCTGGCTCTTCTTGCGGAAGAACCGAGAGAGATGCCCCACTGGCAACAACCTTCTAGCCCAGCCACACGTAGAGCGGTACCACCGGGCAGTCCAGTCCCTACAACTTCACGACTGGCTGTTATCCACCATCTCTTGCGAACGAGAGGCTTTTC
>NC_087210.1:78353165-78499732 GCF_015104395.2 Macrobrachium nipponense | reverse complement strand
ATATGTGTGTGTAAATAAATTCTTCTTTAACAAAACTGTAAACGTCTTCGAAGTATAAGAAGGCCTATTAAAAACACTGGTTTAAACCTAAGGGACTACAACATTAAGTGGACTAAACTTTTTTGATAAAGGGTGGAAGTTAGTCCACCCGAAATATCAGTCCTTAGCTCTAAACTAGAGGTGTTTTATTGGGCCTTATATATAAAACATTCATATATCCCACGAATTCCAACTCCTTCCTATTGTCTTTCTTTTTGCATTCTTGATTCATTTCGTGCTTGGGAGTGCTCTTGTGTGTGTGTCACCATAACGCACGTAATTCTTTTACTCGTCTGTGCAACTAATTGCATTATTATCTCATTGATGTTGAGCAGACGTGCGCAGCTGTGGCTGCTCTCAAAAAGTTAAGTTTTACCAAAACAGGACATTTTAAAGTAAGTGTGCCTTTGTTCATCACCACCCCCCCCCCCCCCCACCCAACCAACATATAATATGCTCTCTGAGGGACATTTTCGTGTTGTTGGGGGGCGAGATAATGTTATGGTTGTTCTGTGTTTGTGTAATGTGGTGGTGCCTCTCTCTCTCTCTCTCTCTCTCTCTCTCTCTCTCTCTCTCTCTCTCTCTCTCTCTCTCTGTTTGCAAAGAATTTCGGATTGCACATTTTTTATCAAAAACAAAACTTGAATTCCTAACAAGGCTCTCTGCTCTCTCTCTCTCTCTCTCTCTTCTCTCTCTCTCTCTCTCTCTCTCTCTCTCTCCAACCGAATTCTGGATATCACATTTTTCTAAACATCAAAAAAGCAAAACTTTATTTCGTTACTAAGGAAGTCCGTCTGTATTTTGTAGTAATGGTTTTTCTCTCTATTCTCTCTCTCTCTCTCTCTCTCATATCCTTGATAACGAAGTATTGTTTGTTTATTTTTTGTGACGTTTAAAAAAAAAAAAGGCATAGCACATCCACATTATTTCGTAAACGGCTCTCTCTCAAAAAAAAAAAAAAAATTTTTTCAAAAAAAAAAAAATATATATATATATATATATATATATATGTAATGACCAAAGAAAGTAAAAAATAAACAAACAAAACCAAGTGATTAAAATCCCATATATAACGTTTGGAGACCCGATAAGTTACGGGTAAATAATCTGATTAAAATTTAAAAAAAAAATTACTTTACTAAAATACTACGTAGGTATATGTGACGAAATGGAAGTAAGGGCGGGTTTTAGGAAAGAGCAGTGTTTAGGAACAGCTTGTTCAGGAGCCGTACGAGAAAATAATAGTAATTAGCTAAAAGAAGCAGGGTTCAGGACCCGTTTTAAAAGTGCTATGAAAAATTATTTTAATGAACCGGCTCTTCTGAGGTTCATGTGCTTTTAACCCTGGGTCATTAGCGAGTACTTTTTAAGGTCAATAGGACTATTGTATATCCCCAACGTACCCTGTATGAGGATATGCAAAATGACCACACAAAAAAATAAACAAAAGGGGTTATATTTATCCATTAGAACATAAAGGTGGTCATTTCTACCGCCGCTATTGTAATTATTATATGTGGGTCCCATACATATCACTACCCTTCATTTTCCATGACATGAATAAGGATGTATGATCCTTTAATAGCTGCGCATACCCGTATGAGATCGACTGTACGACGGCTGGTACTAGGCCACCATTTCAATTTCATAAACCACGACTTTGCGCTCCCTCCATTTACTACAATTGTCCCTAAAAATTAGAGACTAATTTTTGTTTAAAATGTCCGCAATAAATAACGTCTGAATATAAACAATGTCATTGATAAACCTAATTTATCAGTTCCTTTTATTGAATAAACTTAGTAAAGATCAAATCAAGCAAAAAAATACGCCAAAGAATGATGTAAGAATTTTTTTCTTTTTAAATAATGACTGTAATTTTCCTTAAAATATAAAGAATAATTTTCTGTTTAAAATGTCAGCAATAATATCTGAAAAAAAAAACTAATTGATAGACCTAAAACTGTCAGCGATACTGTCTGAATAAAAACAGTTTGATAGACCTCATTTATCATCACCTGTAATTGAATATACTTATGTATTTAACTTCTGAATTTATAACGACTCAACATAAGTGCAAATGCGCATGGGCTTACTATACCTTTGCCCCCCTTTCGTAAGTCAAATAAATGGTCACCCTAAACTTTGTCGCGTTTGGTGACTGATGGAATGGAATATAAAGTCGAGACCACTGGCCAAGCGCTGGGACCCTTAGTCATTCAGCGTTGAAAGGGAAATCTAAAGTATAAAGGCTTTTTAAAAGTTTAACAAGAGGAAAACCTGGCAGTTGCACTGAGAAGCGGTAAATTGTAGTGTGGGAAGTAAGACGGAAGAACGAATAGGAACGGAGGTGCAGTAAAAGGAATGAAAGGGGTTGTAGCTAAGCCTATTCGGGTCGAAGGGACGCTTCAAAGAATCTTAGGCCTACAATGAACCGCGCTAGGTGTAGAGATTTTGACTGGAGTAATCTCTTTCAATACTCGCATCTTTCGCATGTTATGCTCCGTTAGGTTTCTATTTGCAAATCGTCATTAACTATTAAATAATTGCTTTTTAACTTTCCCTCGCTGAATTTCAGTTTTCAGCGCGAGTACGCGCGAGTTTTTAATTCTTTAACCGTCTCCTCCCTCATTGTGCTTGCATAGTACTACGACGAATCTTGCTACGTACTGGCGAGGTGTTTAATCATTTTCCTGCGACGAAAATGTCTATCGAAACTATTTATTACCTAATATTTCCGATTTACAGTCGTCTGGTATTAAACAAACCTCCACATAGAAAAATGTAAATGCAATAAATAGAAATAAATCCGTAGCAGCCATCATCCCCTATTGTAAATTATGCAACGTGGCCAATCTCATCGTCATATGATAATGTTCACCGAGTGTGCGCAATTGGATATGACCACTCTCTTTAACCGAGGATCATGCTCCCGCTCCCTCCCTCCACCCCTTCCTCTCCCTCCCCCTCCCCCTCCAGCAGCAGCAGCAGCAGCAGCAGCAGAACAACTGCACCAAACACCGCCAACAATGAACCTGTTGGATTGACTGGCGCCATCCTAGATCTGGTTTCCCGCCAAATTTTCGTATTACAAGTTTTCCTTCTTTTTTGTTGTTGCTGGGATTGAATTGGATACATTTGTCGAAATTTCCCGTTTCGTTCGTTATAATCGTTACTGAAACGTCTCTTGTTTTGCAGACGTGACGTTTATAATGCGTACCACCAGCTATTAAATATGCCGTTTCGAAGTGTTCAAAATTGGCATCATATAATATCATGATATTTTCATTTCATTATACTATATGTTTGCTTATCTTTCTCTCTCTCTCTCTATTAATTTTCCTAACATTTTTCAAAATTCACAGATATCGTAATCTACTTGTCTGTTAATATTTGTTAAATCAGCAGTTATCGTCTACCTGAAGTGTTCGGAGATAAAGACATAATAGAGACAAAGTGGAGTTTGGTAATGTTTATTTTATTTTTATTTTTTTGTGGGGTGGGGGGGGGGGGGGTTCTGTTGTGGGGAATTGTATCTTTTGTGGGAGAAGTTTTTTTTTCTATTGGATATATATTTCCATCGTGGGGATTTTTTTCCTATTGAAGTTATTTCTGTTGTGGTGAGTTTATCTTTGTGCAGTTTTATCTGTTGTGGGGGTAATTTTTTGGGGGAGGGTAGTTTTTTTCTGTAGTGGGGTTAGTTTGTGGGTAGAGTTATTTCCGTGGTGGGGATTATTTTTTCTGTTGTGGAGAGATATTATACTTGTTGTGGGAGTTTTTTCTTTTCTATTGTGGCCAGAGTTATATTTGGTGGGGAGACTTCTCAGTTGTGGGAGACTATTGCCTTTATAAATATAACCTTTTGATATTCCGATACGACACTGAACAATATAGATATATATATATATAATATATATATATATATATATATATATAATATATATATATATATATAGATAAATAGATAGATATATAGAGAGAGAGAGAGAGAGAGAGGGGGGGAGAGAGAGAGAGAATCATCTAGTAAAGCAACATCTTGAACCTTGACCAACAAACAGTAATCTGATCCCTCGTGTCATTCAATAAGATTCATCGTCATGTGTTGCTGAAATCGATATGGGGAGACTTCGTTTCGTGCATTTGCATGCAGGCACTAACAGCAATCGTCGCTCTAACCAAGTTCTATAGCTGCAACCCCCTTTTGTTCTTTCTACTGTAGTACCAACATTCGTGAGAATCATCTCTTCTATCTATCCACCATCTTACGAGCTCTTCCCCTTTAGCACTTCCAAACCCTCCCTACTACTCTCCAGCTCAGAGTGACCTCATAGGTGCCAGTGCTTGGCCTAAACCCTACATATTCCATTCCATTGAACGCGGATAGGCCGACGGGGCTGGCAGTTTGGATGCTTTACGTAACCCAAAGAGCAGACCTGAACGTTCTTAGAAAAAGATATCTCTAAGGAATGTCTAAAAACAAACTCGTATTTACAAAACTCGTGTTTTTGGGGGGTACTAATTCGAACACAAGCTCACGAACTGAATATAAAATTTAGGCCAAAGGCCAAGCACTGGAACCTATGGGGTCATTCAGCGCTGAAACGGAAATTGGCGGTGAAAATGTTTGAAAGGTGTAACAGGAGGAAAAACTTAAAGCAGTTTCACTACGAAACAATTGTGAGATGGAAGAGAACATGAAAGGGGATACAGTAAAAGGAAGGATAGGGGTTGATTGGACGCTGCAAAGAACCTTAAGTAATGCCTACAGTGCACCGCATGATGAATAATGCCGTGAGATGTTTCTATCATGGCGTGACGTAACGTTTAGAAAGCCAAGTAGGTGAGTAATGTCCTGTAGAAAGTTAGGGGACAGGAGTTACTCACTGGATGTGAGAGGCTGCACATCGAGAATACGACGAATCCTGGTTTCTCACTTGTCCAGAAAAAATAAAATAAAATGTTTCGTGAAGATTTTCCTGTCAGAATGTAAGCGTGTTTGGTTAGTCCACTGTTTATCGTTATAATATACCGTTAGGATTCCTGGTAGTACGTTGAACTTAAAGCATACAGTCTTGGCCCTGTGCGTTACGTAAGCCTAACAAGACGTTAACGTTCTAAAAGGAAAATTTTGGGTATCTTTCAGAAACGTAGAAAGATGATTTTTTTTTTAAACAGCTATCAAAGGTTATAGTTGTGTAGAATGATTTATACTGTGTGGGTGGATTAGTTTTCTGCTTGCATCATCTTTGCAAGAAAAAAAAAAAAAAAAAAAAGCTTCGTGATTTATTTTCTACTAATGAAGGCTTGATATCGAAATTAACTTTTAGCAGAAACTTGATATCGAATTAAGCTTTTAGCGACAAACATACACAACTTATTCGAAAACAGCTCCATCTACCCGAGATATCACAACAGCCAACCTTTGTCACGTGATTTATTATTATTATAGTCTTCGTCCCTCGTCCCTTTCCCCATGTTTAATAAGAACGACCGTTCACCGTCGCGTGCAATGCAGTTGAATCAAAACCTTTAACTGTCCAGGGAGAGAGAAAGAAAAGGCGGCTAACAACAAATCAAGACGATTTTAGTTACGTCTGCCGTAGTGGTAGAGGAGGTTTCCCCGCGTTCCGTTAGACTTCTAGCCTGGAGAGCGTTACGCTAATAAAGCATCTCCTTCGGTAAAAGCAGTGCAACGAGTAGTGAGTCTTCTTTTCGCCAGTGTCACGTCTCACAACACCAAAGGCACTGAGTGAGAGGAGCCCACCAGAGCCCCCGACTCATCTTAGGCCACTTGATTCTGATGAATAAACTCATTGTGGCAGCCGGGGCCACTCACCATGCGTGAAGGATGGGCGTATCTGGGCCCGGCCACTCACCGAGCGTAACCAGATAATATTTTGGTTGTCTAGATTAAAATAAAGTATCTACATCTCGTCTTGGATAGATAATGAGTTGCCGACAGCGAAAGATAGTAAATCAGATGATACTCCCACAGGTGTGGGTATTGTAAAATGATGACCAACCCCTTAAACTACCAACTTTTAAACTTAAATTATACAAACTCCCATTAATGTTTACAATGAATATGCCGAGACTTAAAATACTCTATTGCTTGAACTCTGGGCTGGCGACGAAGTGGAGAAAATAGTCTTGGCTTAGATGAAAAAACAACGCGGGTAGATTTATCGAAACCTGTTCAAAAAAATATCAGTGATGATGCAGTCACACTCACGTGCTCTCTCTCTCTCTCTCTCTCTCTCTCTCTCTCTCTCTCTCTCTCTCTCTCTCTCATTGTGTATCGTTTGCTTTTATATAATTCCCATGCCTTTTTCCCAGTCTTTCAATTGATGAACGTTTGCCTGTCACACGCACACACAGACAGCAACCTTTACCTAGCAGAAGGTACTACAAGGCTCATACTCTGGATGAAGATGGGTTAGATAGGCACAAAAATGGGTATATGATGGGTTAGATAGGCATAAAAATGGTTATATGATTTTTTATCATCAATTCATGAAAAAACAGAATCATCTTGTTAATCTCTTTGTATGTGGTATGTTTGCCAGTTTGCAAAAGGTCTTACATTTCATAGTTTCATTTTCTTATGTTTCCATACCATGAGGAAAATTCTATGGAATTGACTGATCAGATACCAGTAATGAAATCACGAGAGAGAGAGAGAGAGAGAGAGAGAGAGAGAGAGAGAGAGAGCACTAAAAGATAGCACATAATGCACCAAAAGATAGCACATAATCTTGAAAGGTATATATGTAGTAGTGAACTGATCACGCCTACTTTCTTAGCGTGATCATTTCAGTCTGCACAATGCAAAGTGTTCTCTCAAAACAAGAACTTATCAAGTATGAGAAGAGCCAAGAGGTGCAGGTACCAGCCTTATAAACCACATAGGCTATATTCAGTATCGATGTGGGTCATTTTTAATATCTAATTTGCCTCTTGGCTGTAATTTTTCTCAGGCTATCAAGAGAGATAGGGAGCCTGCACTGAAAAGGTCCCTTACCAAAAAGTTGCATTCCTATCTCTCCCAAAATATAACCATATGATACCATTCGCATGACCCTATATTCTTATTAGATTTTTTTTTAATTAATCCACAAAGGCAGGATAAATTTGGTGTTTTCGATATAATATATGATTCTTGTGTAAAGTAGAGGTACATCTGTTTTTTATCTGCAATCGAACATTTAGAACATGAGTAAGGGGGGACTGCTGACTAGGTTTAAATGCTGATGATAAACTTAGTTTATTATCATCATCATTGAGATCACCTTGAACTCTGAGTGAAGTAAAGAGTCCTTGTGAAGTTGTCTAATATTTATAGTATATATATATATATATATATATATATATATATATATATATAATTTTTTTTTCTTTTTTTTTCTTTCAGTAAGCTTATGAACAAAAGCGTGAATTGACCGCTGCTATATTGGACACCCTAGGGGACTTGACTCTTGAACCAAAAAGCTTTGAGGATGTTCATCACTCTGTGCTCAAGACTCTTCATGCTGTGAGAGCTGAACAGTTGCCAATAGTCACAAAGTTCCTATTGCACAACACACCACAGTCTGTTGCTTATCAGGTATGTTAACCAAATATTAGAAAGGTTTGAAGATCTGATGCCATTATTCGTAACAAGCATACATTGTTATAGAACTATCCTGAAGGCTTTGAACTAGCAAGCGAGCAATCGCAGAATAAAATCCTCTCTTCGATTTGGTAGTTGGAAAATTTTCCAGCCTTTCTTAACAGTTTTTATGTGACTGGACTCTTAAATTGCTTGATTTTTTGCACAGGTTGTGAGTGACATGAGAGAGAAAATATCACTGCCAGGAGATTATATTGGAAGCTCACAGAGAACTCCGAATAAAGGAACACCTCAAAAATGGTGACGATGATGTTGCAGCGTATGAAATTCTCGTCTTTGCGAAAATCAAAATGGCAGTGCTGCTTCACAAGTTCCTTACAAATGCTTGGTTGAAGGTGAGAGTGCTAGTGTTATACAGTAGCTTATGGATAATTCTTTCCTCTTTCCGTTTTCTTTCATCGTGTTGACTTTTACTTCCTTTCACTTGTACTTCTTATAATTCCTGTGACAAATTTGAAAGCCACAGGCAGTGTGTGGGCCAGTAATGGTTGTGAGCACATTAAAATTGTATTTAAACCATACTACCTTTTCCTAAGGTTGGGTATAGTATTTGCATCATTGGTGACTTGTTTTTTTTTATCCTTTGTACTTATGTTACTGTTCTTATATTAACTTTATTAAAGTTAACTAATTTACCTTTTGAATTTTTTCACCTAACTATCATCTAAATTGGTATACAGTATATGAAATTTATTAGAATTATTTGACTGTTTAAGTTAGTACATACACTATAATTTATTTGGATTACAGGTTACATTTTATACAATAGATAATGTTTATTTCAGGGTATAGAAAGTTATTCCATTTTACCTTATGGTAAAAGTAATGTTATACAGTGCGTCCTCGACCGTAAGTCGGTTTTTCGCTGTAACTCGAGTGACACCGTAGCGCAGTTAACCTGATGTTTATTCTTGCTGTTAGCTCCATCAACAGCACTTACTGCACTGTAACTTGATGCAACATCAGGTTATGGCGCTGTAAAACGCTGTCAGCAGCGCCTGAAAAAGTGCCATAAGATTTAATCGCCATAAGTTAGTGGGACTGTATTTGCATCAGTTACTTTAATGATGATTGCTGCTCTTTTCTCAATTTTCAGGCTATTCAGGATGTCGATGATGTTGCTAGTGTTCGGCCTTTAGACTTCCTCTTGTTGATTGTTGTGTATGAAGCAGTCCCTTCTCGGCAGCGTCCAATCGAAAGCATCTTCCGAAATAAAATTCGAACAAGACTATTTTCGGATGCAATGATTGAAAAAACCTTTGTCAATCACAAAGCAGTAAGTTTTATTGTAATTCTGTGTATTGGTTTCTTTAACATTATAATAACTAGAATTACTGGCTTTATAAAAGGATTGATTACATTCATTGCATTTTGCTAAAATTATATTTTAGTTTGTGAGATAAATTACAAACACTATTTTGTTCAATAGACCACTGTAATTTCCTTTAATTGATTTATTTATTAGGTTCTCAAGGAGTACTTCTCATCCGTGATCAAGATAGCCAGTCTCCTTTTGAGGTCATGTGAACCTTTGATAAACCAAGCTGCTGCTGCTATTTACCGGTAAGAATACAGATGCACACCTGTAGTCATACTTCCAGTGCTTGATCCTGGCTAGATTTTTTTTTTTTTTTTTTTTTTTTTTTTTTTTTTTTTTTTACTAGGGCCTCAGGTTGAAGATTGAGAACATTTTTATTTTCAAATTCAAATTAATACAGTACAGTTTTCATAGGTATAGTTTTCTACACATTATTGCATTTTGTTGAACATCTCAAGGCAATGAATTTTCATAGAGGTTCTTCATGTAGGTCTGCTTTTGTATCAATGGAGGGACATCAGAAGCAGGAAGTTATTCTTAGTTTGCTTGGTCATCTGGGGGACAACAGTACAGTGAGATCAGCTGTTCTTTCTACTTTATCATCACTGGCTCATTCGAATACACTGGAGATGTCAAAATATGCTATCTTTTTTAAAGTAAGTTACTGCATTTTACATTCATAGTTTTCTACTTTCATTGATTGACATTCAATGGTTTTATTGTTAATGTAATTACAGAATTGTCTCTCCTAATCATATAATTAATTGTCCCATCCTATTACAGAGTTCTCTCGATTTAGTGGATATACTGAACATGGGTGAGATAAAACATCTCTTGGATGTTGTAAGTCATTTAGCTTACTCTGATGCTTCTCATGCTGCTCTGCAAGATGAGTTGGCTATACTTGTGCGTAAGCAGCTGTCACATGTGGAACTGAAGTAAGTTGTTTCCAGAATTGCATGGAATTTTTAATTAAAGGAAGATGTCCATAAGTACGTATATTTTTTGTTTCCAGTAGCTGGACATTATTACTCATCATGGTTTTTTTTTTACATAAAATTTATTGATCGAGGTGTTATTGTACTTCGAATGGGCAGACTGTCTCATTTGTGGTTATTTCATGGAATAAAAATGTGTTGACATTTCTCAAAAGTGGGAGATTGGGCAAGGTTCATTCTATACAAAAAATAATGCCAAACATTTTTGTCATTATTTTTTGAAGAATATAATGCCAAAATTTTTAAGGTTTAAAGTGTATAGAATAAACCTTGCCCAATCTCCCGCTTTTGAGGAATGACATTTTTTTATTGAACGAAATTGACCACTAACGGATACAGCCTATTAATAATTAGCCTTTTCCATAAAAAAAAACAGACAAAGCTACACTAACTTGAAGAGTTGGAAGAAGAAAGAATTAAACATGGTTGCCCAACTTGCTTGTCCTCCATCCTCCTTCAACATCATCGTCTTGTTTGTTCAAATAGCATTGGGCATGTGCTGTGTGTCCCAAGTCCACACACAGTTCTTTGCCAGTTTTTGTAGCTTTTTATCCATTTCCTTATTGTGTGTTTTCCATACTTTGTGAAGAAGCCTTTTGGTGGTTTAGTGACTTCCCTTTTCAGGTTTTTTTTTTTTTTTTTTTTTTTTTTTTTTTTTTTTTTTTTTTTTTTTCCCAGTCAGTGTAACGTCACATCACCAGCACATCCATGAGTGCCTGTTGTTTCTCTTTGGGTGTTCATGAGTTCCAATTATATTTGCTGTCCAAACTTGATGAGAATAGAGTGACTTATGCTTGCTTGGCCCATATAAGGGATTATCATTGCTACTCAAGTGTTCATGGGAAGGCTCTTCACTCCCTGTGGTTCTCAAGTTCCTCATGCTGATTCCTTCTGCCCCATTTAAGTTAGACTGCTGGCTAGGCATGCACAGTAAAACTTCCTTTGAACTCTTCAAGTTGGTGCAGCTGGGTCAGTTTTACATGGAATAAGACTAATCCTGTGATAAGATTATGATTTGTTTTAAGGTCATTGACTAGTCCTAGTTTCAAACTTATTCTGACAGGAGTTTCCACTTAGAATTAAGCACTAAATTTTCTCAAATGGAATGATAGCATGGAAATTGTTTCAGGTATAAACTCATTGGTGTCATCAATGCTGTGTTTTGCCTAAAAAACATAGCAAATGCTGATGACAGTCACATGACTAACAGTAGGTCTTCAGGGTCTGAGTTAGACTCCTCTGCATTGAAAGAAGCAGAAAATTTGCTCCTCTTAGTTTTGTCATCGACAACTAAGTCATCCACTGCCACTGCTTTGTTCATGGATGAATTGGCTTCAATAATATTGAAGGAAGGTCTTAATGCAAAATTAGAGGTATGTTTTTTTTATTTTGGGTATGTTTAGTTTTTATTGGCAAAATATGGCATAGAATTACCTTAATGCTTATGTATGTTGTTCAGTGGACCACTTACATTTTAATCAAGTTTGACAGCTGTCATTACTTGTTTTAATAATTTGCATGTAGTAACTAATTCATTGCTCAGTAGAAGTCCATTATCAGGTATGAAAGTGACCAAATGTGTAACAAGGTATCAAATGATATTCGTACCATAGGTGGCCACTTAAAAATATTTATTGAAAGTAGAACAAGTACGTACTGAGTGGTCGTGTTAAACTATTATAACTGTAACATATGGACTGCTCAGGGAGGAAGAACAGCTGCTGGCACAAATCAACTTGACTTGTTAAAAATTTTGTATTTTCATAAGATTGTTTAAATTTTTCACTTCCACATCCTAGATGAAAGGATGTTCTTTATCCTTGGTGGATACAGTATTGCTTCAAGATTAAATGTTTTTCTTATTTATCATTTCTTGTAACAGGAGTGGATTTGCGACAGAATGACCAATGATTTTCAAGATGTGTACGTGTTGGATATAGAGCAAGACACACAGCCACCTGACGATCTGTTACCTCTTGGGATACGTTGGAATCTTGAGGTTTGTGAAGAAGACAAGAAAATTGCTTTGAATCTTGCTCCTATGGTTATCCGCTTAGAACAAACAAGGGTTGACCCCTTCGATGTTGAGTAAGTAAACTGCACATGCTGTTGTAAATTTTACAGTGTAGTTGAATATGTAATGCATATATTCATTTTTCTCATAAACTTTATTTTTGTAAATATTTACTGGATTTGGATGAAAATCAACCCTTATTCCACATGCTTCTGTCATCATATGTTTAATATTCATTATTAAAATCAACAGGGGTTCACTGGTCTACATGACTACTCAGTTTCGCCTTCTTCGTATGCTTGAAAGTCGGTTGCATGACGGCGACCTGTCCAATATTGATGCTTTGCTTGGTTGCCCTATTTATGCACCGAGCGAAGAAGTATATGACAAGTTTGATTCATTATCCCCAAAGGAGCAACATGCAGCATTGTCTTGTCTTTTCTACATTGCCAATTGGTTCCGAGAACTCATCAATGCTTTTGTAACCCAAAAGGATAAAGATTGCAAAATAAAGGTAGGGTGAAACTTATCGTGTTACACAGGCAAAACCTTCTCACTGTAAACACCAGCACTGAAAGTGTAATAAAGTACTACCATTGAGATACGCAAGTCGTTTAATGCGTGTGTTTAAAAGCAATGTTCAAACATAGATAATTTTTTTTGTATTGAATTTAAATAATTTTTGAAGTGAAGATTCTTATTCCATTCTTCCCAACCACTCTTCTTTGCCCTTGGCACTTATCTTTTAGCCTTTAGCCATGTGAGGCCTACCAAAAACAGTTCCTTTTGCAACTTCATATTCATTTTCAGTCTGTTAACTTTTGTAGTAATTACAAGGACAAATTCTTTGTGCAACCCTGAAGAATTTAAGGATATTGACTTGATACTTTGAGTAATATATGCTGTAATATTTCTTATGACCATGTTTTTATGAAGTTGTTCTCTCGTTGCAGAGATCTCAGAATCTTTCAGAGCCATATTGATGGTGACAGTACAGTATCACTATTTGAACATTCAGAATAACAAACACCAAGTGATGTTTTATTTGAGACCTTGGTAACTCCCTTGTTTAGGTCAAGTTAAAAGCCAAGAATTTTAGTGTGGCAGTAGTTTGGGTAATTTAATAGCCATAAGTATAATGCATAAAGTAAATTTTCTTTTGAAAGATAACTGATTTGAATGTGGCATGTTGCAGGTGTATTCTCGCTTACGACAGTTAATTGAGATAGAGAAGCTTATTTGGCAAAAGCTACCAAAATGCCATAGTTACACCCCACCTCTGGCTGTGTATGACGTTGATACCTCAATGCTGCCGCCATTGCTGAATTTCGCTTCCAAGAAGAAAGGCAAAAGGGGCCGCAAGCCAACAGTTGGGAAGGGGTTTGTACTATTTTTTTAGTCCTTTTGTGTATGTGTGTTATATCTTAGTTGTTCTGTAGGCTTTGCTGTTAAATTTTCCACTACATTTATTTCTTATTACCCAGTGAGGCCGACCTCTAGTAATGAAAATACATTCTTCATGATTGTCCTGAAGGAAGACCCCCAGCTTGACAGTTTCTATTGTAATTGCCCCCGTAAAAATTTTGGGTTTTGTTTTTATTTCTTTGTAAACTTTGTAAAAGTTTTCTTAGTACAGCTAAAGAGGACCTCAGTGAAGGTCAAAACTCCATTTTGTATTTACTTATTTTAACTTGGTTGCATACAGTGGCTTTTTCTTATAATTATTACCAATATCATATACAAGTTGGGTAGTGAAATGTTACTTGGTTATGTTTAATAACAAATTGTAAGTAAACACAAACTGTTGCTGTAAGTTATGTATCTGTTAGCACATGCAAGCCAGCTGTGGCTTAAAAAATAACGCGAGTCTTGCATGGTAAGCCATCCTAGAGCAAAGCTTGCTAGTTGAATGAAAAGGCTACCATGTTCGTTTTGTATTTTGAATTATAGTATATTTTACAGTACAAAAGTACTTTTACAAAGTACGTACATAAATTTTGTACAGAAGTTATTTAGGCTTGTCTAAATATAGTGGTTGGGTTTGATGAAAAATGTCATTAAGAAGTACATTTTTTTATGAGACTATATTCAATCATGTCATATTAGGTGAGGCTATGTTTATTCATGTCATATTAAGTTACATAATTTCACAATTTTTTGTATAGGAGACTTTTATTGATGGATTTGCCAATTTTTGGAAGATGCTTTCTGTGTATGTAAAAAATGCATTTTGATTGAATGAAGAATTCTGCATCGTATATTCCATGATTAACAGGTATAAGAACAGTTCTGTACAGTAAACCTCTGGTTAAATTATTTCCAATAATTTTGTACACAAATTCAATCAAATCTGAAATTTATTAAATAAAATAGATCTAAAGCATTTTAGTCGATGAATTTTTTTTGGATGTTTCACAAACTGAGTGGTTTACTTTATTTTTCTAGGAAGAAAGGCAAAGGAAAAGGTAAAGAAAACACTGAAGCAACACAGATTGGAACACAGCCAAACTCTCAGTCCATAACTCAACTTAAGTCTCAGCAGAGTCAGCCTGCCCAAGATGAAGAGACAGACTTGGCTTCAAAAGAGGTACTGTATTATCTTGAAACAATTTTGTCTTGAAAAGAGGTACTGTATATTATCTTGAAAAAATTTTAACTATGGTACATAGGTCATTGTATGTAAACTGCACAGCAATATGATATGAATAAAGTTGATTTGGATAAAAGTAAAATAGTACAGTCGACCCCCGCCTATTCGTAAATTTTTCTGTGGAACGTATATTCTCATTATTCACAGAAAATTTGCCAATTCACTGTATTTTTCATAGAGAAATATTCAGTAATTACTGTATTTTCATATCATGTTCGTGACTAATTGCATTTTTGTGATAAAACTATTGAAATACTTAGGTATAAGCATTTTTAGAGGAATTTCAAGTACTCACGGATTTTAGCGACAAAGAAGTCATGATACCACTAATGACTTTTTAATTACGTATTATTATTACTAAGACACCATATCTAGATAAGTACCTTCCTTATTTATAAGATGGTGTTAATATCAGATAGTACTACAAAACTAGCTGATTATGAGGAGTTTTAAGTGTTGTACATTTTTTTGTGTTAGCTGGTGAGATTTGTTCATGTTGAAAAAAATTTTGGACACATTTCTCTGTTATATATTAATACTTCTGCTGTTAGACTAAAAGGATTATTATCTCTTTATGTCACGTGAAGGCCTCCGAGGTGGATAGAAATAGTTGCCGCCCATTCCTAAGAGAATTGCACATTGATGTCTTTGCTTTAATGTTCAGAAAGTTAGGCATTGACACAAGCTCACAGGTTAGTTGAAATCCATTTGGTTCCTTGTCTTTTAATCCATATGTTTTGTTTTCACATTTCAATCATTTGTGTATAATGTTTTTAATACCTACATATTTCCTGCTAAGTTGTGCATTCTTTTTACATTTTCTCCAGAGTGGTACCCAATTAACTCCTGCAGAGCTGGAATTCTTGCTGACAGACTTAAATTCAAAGCTGTCTCATATATTTGCCAGCAGTAGTAAACGAACAACTGTTCTAGGTCATGGTGAACATAGAAGTAAGTTGCTCAAGAATCAGCAAATGTTGATTGTACCTACGTAGTGAGTAGAGAAGATTGTAATATTCTTTTGTAATATGTTAGATAGAACTCATAACTGAAGATATCAAATTAATTTTGGAGCTAAGGTTTTGTCATGGCAGGGGTGTCCATTGTTCTGTTATGTATTATGTAGATATTCTCCCTTTGGTCTCTACCTGCAACCTATTTCATTCCTTTAATGTACCTCCATTCATATTCTCTTTTTTTTCTTCCATCTTACTTTCCACCCACTCTAACCATTATTTCAAAGTGTTACCATGAGGTTTCCTCCTGTTACTCCTTTCAAACCTTCTTATTGTCAGTTTCCCTTTCAGCATTGAACAAACTCACAAGACAAAATTAGAATCGTGTTCCCAATTACAGACAGTCCCTGGGTTACGACAGGGCTTCTGTTCTTGAGACGCATCGTAAGCCGGAACATCATATATCCTAAGAAAACCTTACTTGTTCATATACGAAACAAATCTTCGGTCTAAACATTAGGATTTACTAGCGCCAAGCTGGAAACAGGTAGAATTAAAATCAAACTTGTGTGATCCAGGGACTATTGGCATCTACCAGGTCACGGGGCATGTATTACCCAGAATGCCCTTGGCGTCCTGTGACTTACCAGTTATCTTTCTACCACCTTTAAGATAGGACATTTTCTGTCTATCTGTTTAAAGCCAGTTTTAGTTTGCCCGTTTTTATCCATTTCTTTTTAATTTTTCTTATTAATTCTCTTTCTCTGAGTGTGCTCAGTGTGGATGTGAGCTGTAAGAGTGTGTAAGTGGTGAGATGGAGTTTTTCGTGTCACCGTTGGGATCTTCTTCCATTTTGAAGGCAAGACAAAGGAAATGCCCTGGAATCAGTGGCTTTCCTTGTTCAAGATTCCTAACTTCGGTGTCAACGGATCCTCATCCAACGTGTAGTAGGTGCAGAGAAAATGTATGTACAATTACTAATCTTTGTTCTGTTTGTCGTAGTTGGTTGGTGAAACAGTGGAGGAAGTTTTATGAGAAAGGCCAGTACGAAAGAAAGGAGTCGACGCTATCTTTGGATGACCAAGCGTTGCCAGCTTCTTTTGTATCGGCGATACACCAGACTGCTCCATATGTTTGTTCCGATACGTAATACAAACCATCGGTCCTTTAACAATAGGAAGTAGCTAGCGGCAGCTGGAACGGTCGTAAGCTTCGAACAAGGGGAGAACGGAAACGGTAGTTAACTGCTTGTCCGACAGTCGCGCGCCGCGCGACTGGGAGGGGTAAACAAATCACTTTTGCTTTCGCCGCGGGTGTGAAGGACGTGTTCGTCATCGCTCTCTGCCCGCTTCAGCTTCATCGTCGTATGCTTTGTTTATATTGTGTTTTTCTACTAATGGTTTGTTTGACTTGAAAATGAAACTGTAAGTACACTGTTTTCATTTCATTACTTAATTATGAAACCCTTGAATTATGTCTCGGTGCCGAGGCGAGGGCGCGCTCGCGCCGAGTCATGTATTTGGGCGAAGGGTGTTAATTGAAAAATGTAAGTACTTTTTTTCATTATATTTTGCCCTGTGCGTTCGTTACCGAGAGTGTGACTGCGCTCGGCACGAACTTTTAATTTTGTATAATAGAATGCAATGAAAGTGGATTCGCAATTGAATATTCTTTTTCATTTCATTTATTGATGCATGAAATTTAATCTGGATCAATTTCGTTCTTACCACGGAATTGATCCTTACGATTTTTATGTGAATGAAATCGCAAGTGCAGTATTCTGTTTCTTTTCATATATATTTTATGATAGCATCATATTATTAGATCAAGTTTCCGTTCTTACCCGGGAATTGATCTTTTCTCCTTTAAGTTCTATGAAGTGAATCGCAAGGGCAGGTATTCTGTTCATTTTCATATTACTTTTTCACTGCTGTGCGGGGGTGGGGGAAGCGAAGGTCTGCCAGGAAGTCGGAAACAAAGCTCTCCCGCGACTCCCTTGGTAGCCGATTCTTCGTCTTCCTTCCTGCCCCCCGCTCAGCTTCTTCGTTGTATTTTGTATTTGGGTCTTCCTTGCGTTCGGGGTGGGGCATGTCTTCCCCCGTGCGTGAGGGAACCCCTCTTACTAATCTATCTATGTTACCGCAGGTGCTACATCCGTGGGAGACGACCTTGGATGTAGATGTAGATCCTCACGAGTTTGTACTCGTTGTCGGGGGCGAGAGTGCTCCCGCAACGAGCCCTGTGTAACGTGTATGCATTCGTCAGAGGCGCAGTGGGTGCTGTACGAGGACACAAGAAGTCATCGGAAAGTCCCAGTGACTCCTTTGGTAACGGACGTCCAGTTGTACTCGGGGTCTTCCGTCCGCTCTGGGTGGGGTTCTCTCCCCCAGGCGCGAGGAAGCCCCTCTAACTAACCCGACTGTTGCTTCCGCAGGTTTGCCATCAGCGAGGACGACCTGGAACAGGTGTGGGGAGTCGCTGGGACTGCAGGGGGTTGATTCAGAGCGGTTGGCGGGGTCGGCAGTGGTCACTCATGATACGGTAACCACTACAACAACCACAATCTCGACAGGCCAGCTATGAGATGTCACGCACCCCTGGTGTACACACCACATGTCATGTCGGTAACACCCACGGCTGCAATCCAGAACCAATTCCTGCCGTGCCAATCAGGACGGTGCCACCGCCACCTGGGTTCTTGTATTGCCGACCCCGGACTGCCGCTTGCCCAAAGAGTACCCCCCTGGACCTGCCGCCAGTGCCGGGATGACGGTAGCTGCCGACAGGACGCCTGTCTCTCCTGTGGTACCTGCCGTGCCTGCCGTACCTGTTGCTGTCCCAGCCGCTCATTCCCTTTCAGACTAGGTGCCTGCTGCTCATTCACTTTCAGATGTTCCTGCTGGTTCCTGGACCTGTTCCTGTTGTTTCCTGCTGTTGGTGATGCTGTCACAGTCTCAGGTCTTTCCGGACAGGTGCAGTCGGGCCCTGTTGCTCGGCAACTGCCCCGGCTCCCTCCTGGATGGAAGACCTGACGTCTGTCCTGCGGAGCCTGGCGAAGAAGAAGAGGAAGCCAGAAGAAAGGTGTCGTCGTCGTCTCGTCGTCTTCTTCGTCGTCCGCTGCCTCTTCCTTCCCCTTCGACTTCTAAGGCCAAACAGCCGAAGAAGAAGAAGGTTGCCTCCTTCCCCCCTAAGAAGACTCCTTCGGGATCTTCTAAGGGCCCGGCTCGCTCAGGCGAGCTGGGGAGCTCTTCTGCTGGTCCTCCTGTTCCTTCGGGAACGGGGCCCGTCGCTTCTTCTGCAAAGAAGAAGTCGACGGGGACCAGAGGGCACCAGCCTCGGCTGGTGCGTCCTCACCTGGTGCTAGCGGGTCTGCCGCTAAACCAGGTTCCGTCTCGGCCGCTTCTTCGTTCGCGAGAAGCACCGAGATGGACGCTCTTCCAAGAAGACCGTCCAGCCAAAGTTTTGACGCCCGAGCTCGCTCGCCGTCAAGACAGCGGCGCGGAGCAGAAGACTGGCGAGAGTCGTGCACACAACTCTCGCCAGGCCAGTGGACGCTCTCGCAGCGAATCAACTGCTGCTCGGGCTAACGTGACGGTCGCTGATCAGCCACGGGTTGAGGCGAGGAAGGAGTCCCGCGGCGCCGCGGTACCAGCCACGGCTGGTACCAGCGGACTTGACGCGGCGAGAGGACGCTGGCCGGTCTCGACGCGACACAGAGCCCCCATAGCAGGTCACCCGTCCGCCGCTCCCGATGGGATCCGGGCGGAGCACGGTGACCAGCGGCAGCTCGCCTGACGCTAGAGATCGGTCTCGACGTTCTCAGCCGAGCCAATCGCCCAGGCGAGCGGTAAGGCTAGGCCTGCTGCTCGACCGTCACCGCGGGTTGACGATCAGCAGCAGCCCTCCACGCACGCTGGTCCTGCCAGCGAGCGAGGGGGGAGCGTCAGGTCGGCCTCTCCCATAACGGGTTGAGGCGAGGAAGGGGGGGGTCCCGCGGCCGTCGGTACCAGCCACGGCTGGTACCAGCGGCTCGACGCGCCGAGAGGACGCTCCGCCGGTCTCACCGTGACAGCGAGCCTAGCAGGTCACTGACGCGCTCCCATCGGGACCGGGCGGAAGACGGTAACCAGCAACAGCTCGCCTGACGCTAGAGATCAGCGTCGACGTTCTCAGCCAAGCCTCTAGCCTCAAGGCAGCGGCAAGGCTCAGGCATGCTGCTCGATCGCCACCGCGGGTTGACGATCGGCAGCAGCCCTCCAAGCACGCTGGTCCTGCCAGCGACTAGGGGGGAGAGTGCAGGTCTGCCTCTCCTGTACCTTCAACCTCCTCGGGCTACGCGGGAGGAGCGAGGACTACCTATGAGTGATTGCGAGAGGTGCGCCGCTCGCGGACCCCGCTATGACGCCGTATGGACCAGGCACGGTTCTAGGACCGACCAGGGACATACGCGCAATTAGCTGGAGGCGACCGTCAGGGGTCTGCCGCTCTTCCTCCTTCTGAAGGAGGAGTATCTAGGGATCTATTCTTGTTGGAGGGACTGGACGGTCCTACTCCGCAAGACGCGGTTACTCCCGAGATACAGAGGAATTTGCAGAAGTCATTAAGCTGATTCGTCAGCATAATGACCCTGCGGAAGGATTGCCGCTCCCACCAGCAGAGCCCACGTCTCTGCTCGAGTAGTTTGGGTTGGGCCGAGAGGGAACCCAAACCGACGGTGGGTCGGCGCGATCGGAGCTTGCCGATTCTGTCGAACCAGTGTCTATCGTCTCCGGACAAGAAGGCTCTCTCAGTTCTGGCCGGTCGATCAAGCTACTTCACCTCCTCTACTGCGACAGCGGCGTTTTCTACGTGTCTTCGGACACCGTATTTAAATACTCCTTCGGTCCTCCTGAGAGGTTTCGACCTCGACGAGGACTGGAATGAGTCGCAGGACGGTTCGGCTCTCTCCTGTCAGGTGTCGATCAGCCCCACCCAGACGACGTCACAGTGGCGGCAGAACCCTTACAATACAGTGAGAGTTCGTAACCCTCCGCGGGAAAACGTTTTCTCCTGACGATACGTTTTCCCAGACTCTGAGAGGCCATCGCCGCAAGGCGATGGCTGCTCCTACTCTTCTCCAACTGCTAGTTCCACTGGGAAGGCGAGCGAGTATCCAATTCCTTCCCCATTCCCTCTCCTCCTTACGGCTACGAGGGAAAGGGAAGGATCCTACAGAGATTTCTTTGTAGGATCCCACGTTCGGGACTGCGCTACCGGGGGGTGGGGGGGGACCTTCGGGTCTACCTGACGTAAGCCGGTCGTTGAGGAGGAATCCTGCTCCATTCTCGATTTCTACGGGAATCGAGAGGGACCACCAGCCGATATCGTTTGACGAATTCGGGGTGGGGGTTTCGCAGACTGCTTAGAATTCTACGGAATTTCTAGCGCATTCAGAGTGTTCGAGTTTTTTACGATCTTCAAACACTTACGCGAGACCACGGTCCAAAGTGAGCGAGACGAGAATCCCCGATATGTTACACGATAATCGGGAACCTCGCCTATGCTCGAATTCCTGGAATTTCTAGCATTGTGAAGAAGACTGCTGCTGAAAGAAACTATCTCACAGTAGGCGACCAACCTGGAATAGAGGAGATCGGACGGGAATATCCAGTTTGGCTTGAACTATCGTCTTAGTATTCTGTTCACCATTGAAGCTTTCCTTCGAGGAAGACTTCTCCTTCACTCTCTTTAATAGAGAACGAAGGTGGTCGATCTCCAATCCTTATTTTGTTTTCTTGAAGGAAAGAATTTAGGATTGGATGGAGATCGTTGTTCAGAATCCTACAAATATACTACGTATATTAACCTCGCGACATGATTCTGCTAAGCAGTTGAATTGTCCGAGGGGTAGGCGCATATCCTAGTTATTCTACGGATTGCGACTTAGACGAGAAGTATTCTAATTGAACTGCAACTCGGGGTTGCCTGCAACCTCCCAGGAGTTTTCAGTTTCAATTTTATATACTTATGGTTTTGTCACGACAACACCATTTCAACTTTTATATTTACCGAAATTCGTTTCGCCTAAATATAATTGCCCGAGCATATGTTTTATGCTCGGTAGTTCTGGCCGAACGCATTCCTTCGTGGAATAATGGATTACCTGGCAACTCAGGATGACGAGTCAGCAGGCTCAACCACTGCGTATTGAACTGCCTCATAGCAGCTCAGTATCAGCTGGGCCTCCGAGATTCACGGTCATGTATGTCTCTCTCTCCCCTGCTTGATTGACTACCGAACCGTATCTCTGCCTAACAATCATGGACTTAGGTCTCGATTGATTAACGGGGATTCTCGCAATAATGAAGGACCATCTACTGCGGTGACGCTAGATTCCATCGCCTTCGACATTGCGAGAATTTTCAACAGAGATATCTCTTGGACTCTTTCATCTTTCTGTTTACCGCACGGTAACAGAAGTCTGTACAAGTCTCCCGCTGCATCGCACTGCGATAATGCGAATGATTTTGCAGACATCTGAGTTTGTCTTCAAAATATCTCGTATTCGTAGGTGTACAATTGTTCATTGTTCAACCCGAATTACAAGATGTGTCAGAAGACATCGCCTACTCTCCGACCTGACAGCTCTACCTCCAAATGTTCAGCCCATGAGAAGCAGTTCTTTCAGGCGGCTTTCACCTGTGTTTTCATTACCGAAGAACGCCCCGCTTTCATTGCAACTACGACTTCTCACCGGACAGCAATGAAAATAGCGGTTAGCGTTTTCAGTCATTTGTAAGCACAGGTTATGAATCTGAGATCCTTCTCTCGATTCATATGTGAAGACGTAGGTTGCATTCAATATACCTTCGTCTTCAACGGTACATAGTGTTGTTTCTCCTTAGCTGAGATTCAACAAACATGAGATGTTTTACCTTCAGGGACCTCGGTCTCTAGAAGGCAATTGACTTTCGCCTGTTGGGTACATGCCTTAAGAGAATCATCACTCGCTGTCCGGCATTGGTGACAAACAAATACATCATTTGTTTGGTCTCTCGGCATAACCCTTTAAAGGCGAAGGTCACGTGACTTACTCGGATGCTTTGACAAACTTGCCTCCTACGAACGCAGTCAGTCGGCAGCTGTCAGAGCGCCCGAGTCAGTTACGAATTACGCTGGTTGACTTAGTTCGGTTGTTACACAGCAACCATTACTTCGTTTTAATAGCTTGTCACAGTACCCATACCATTGACACCCACCATGGAGTGTCGGTGTCCTATCCACTACCGAGAACTTCGCTGCATGGGGATAGGGGAGGATGCGAGAGACTTCGTTGCTAACGGACAGACCAGTATGGGTACTGGACATCACCGAAGTAGAGAAGAGGGATAGGTCATGCGACTATTTCCGTCTTTTCCTCTGAGGAACTGCATGACTTCTCCTGCGAAGTCAGGCACCCAGGGGATGGGGATCCGTGACGCTCGATTTCGTACCGAACTTTCGTAGCGAAGACTCAGAACCCTTCGGTCCCTGACGATTGGTTCGAGTCGTTCACAATCCCTCCCTAATGGACTTCACCGCCTTCGATGCGAAGGAGATGCTGCCTTGTCCACAAGAACTTCTCCTTGGCGCAGGTACTGAAGGCAGGGGGTCTGGTCCAACCAGACCACATGCCCTTCCTTCTACCTTCGGGATATTGCCCACAGGTCCTTGGATCTTTTTCCTTGGGACCCGTGGTGGCTGCTCAACACGTTGTGTAGCGAACCCAGACCCTCGGAGGCTGAACAGCATCGAGTCCTGGTGTGACCGTAAGAATGGATGGTGAATGAGAGTGTGACTGGCTCTCTTCCCATCTTTTTCTTCCCCTCTACCTGTGGTTAGAGGGACACGGTCGTCACCCTGCTGGATAAGGACAAGATGCAGGTGAGCTACTCAACAGAGCACCATCCTATCCCTTTCACTAGGGATAGGAGCGTATATCCACCACTTCCTCCAACAAGGGGGAGGAAGTGGATGCCAGCTTGAGACAACCCTAACTTTCTTTATGTTGCCTCTTGCAAACAGGAACAAGTTCTTGCTTGCTGGTACGAAGAGATACGCTTGCCTCTCTCTTAGTACTCGGCCCAGAGGTCTGACCATTGATCCTGCGGTGCACACCCCGATCAATCGGACAGAGGCTTGGATCCCTCCCTCGCTCTTACGACAGGGAGGCATTCCAGGATGGACGAACACCAGTCTGTTCATCAAAAGACTCAGATTCCTCCCACCAAGAAGTTGAGTCTTCCTATTGTTAAAGGACCGATGGTTTGTATTACGTATCGGAACAAATGACAATTTGTCGAAAATTGCATTTTTCCTAACTATACAAACCTGAGGTCCTTTACATATAGTCCCTCCTCATGCCACCCCTCACTCTGCGTATTTTGCATGGGCCAAAAGCAAAAGTGATTTGTTTACCTCCCAGTCGCGCGGCGCCGCGACTGTCGGACAAGCAGTTAACTACCGTTCTTCTCCCCTTGTTCGAAGCTTACGACCGTTCCAGCTGCCGCTAGCTACTTCCTATTGTTAAAGGACCTCAGGTTTGTATAGTTAGGAAAATGCAATTTTCGACAAATTGTCATTCGCCACCTGCCTTTGATTTGTCCCATACCCCTTCGGTTTCTTCTAGCGGTTCGTTATGGGAAACTCCAGGAGGGGTTTTGGGTAATTTCATGAATAGTATTTATCCTCCACTGTTCCCAGCAGGGAGGGGGGGAGCATTGCCATCTTTGTTCCAGGTGCCGGCTCCCGATGCGAGCAGGATGGAAGGTTTGTGGGCGGCGCTAGGTCTACCAGGCATACCAACCTTGTAAGGTGTGCTGTCGCATTATATGGCATCATGATTCCAGCAGAGTCTGGCAGCGCTGAATATTCCTCATCCCCCTGGATTGTCTTTTATGGGAAATAATGCTGCGGCTACGCCAACAACTTCAATGTTGACAGCGATGCAGAATGTGGCAGGTAGTTTTGCTACGAACGCAGGGATACCAGCAGCAGCCGCACAGTCTCTCCCTACGAGATTGGTGACGTCACAACCAACGTCACACACCGACATGCCGGACGCGATGACGTCACAGCCTACTGCTTCTCAGTCTGCTTCGCTGCCTCCGGACCCAAATACGCTTTCTGACTTGGTAGTACACACTGTAATGAAGAGATTACAAGTTCTAGAGAAGAAAATTAATAAGAAAGACAAAAAGAAAACGCGTGATTCGTCTTCTTCCTCTAGCTCGGCGTCATTGCTAAGTTCGATGACGTCACGGCGTGTACCAGTCAAGCGTTGGAGGATACAGGATTTCGTGACTGATCCTCGGGCCAAGAGGAGAAGAGTGAATTCTTCGGGCCAGGACTGTCACATCCCAGTCAGCAAGAAAGGCAAGAAGTCAGTGGCTGATAAGCTCAAAGCTAGCGGACGAAGCCGTTTACAAGAGTCCGAATGAGCGAGTGAGCCGACGGTCGCTGGGCTGGCGGCCGATGCGGAGTTGCCAGTAGAGACAACAAAGAGTCTAAGGAAGACTACAATGTCGTTGGCGAAGTCTGCATTGGGGGTGAAAAGTGCAGCAAAGGATAGAGCACAGATATCGGTTTCGCCTGTAAGACCATTTAAAATACGGAGAAAAGATGAAAAGGCTCCTGTTAAAAGAACGAAGAATAGTGAGTTGGCAACCGCGTCTGATACGCGGGTGGAAGGAGTTGTCCGCCTAGATGAAGGATCAAGGCCGAATTCTCCAACGGTCGTTGAAGACGATATCAATCGTCATGGAGAAGAAGTTAACTCAGTTTCGAGAGAGCCTTCATCTTGGAGGTATAGGCGAGATTGTCGCTCTCGATCCGCCAGCAGAGAAGGAGTAAGGCGGTCTTGCTCTCCTGCTGACTGTTTGGGATCCAGCCGTCGGCGGTCAGCCGAGATCAAAGGGACCGCGGCCGTAGGGGCAGACGGCCACGAAGTACCCAGCCGTTTGTCAGGGGATAGGAGTGAGATAGCGTCTCTGGTGCCTGAGCACAGCACGCTAGAACAAGAGGAAGGAGAAAACCAAGAGTTTCTGGCTTCGTATGCGGAGGTGATTGATTTGATTTGTCAATTCAATAACCTTTTGGGGAGAATGGAAACGCTTGCCAGTATGCTTGCTCCAGGGATTGACATGGCGTTCGGGTTGAAAAAGGATACCAAGGTGTTGTATGAATTGCCTTGTTCAAGTCATGCGGAGTCAGTTTTACAGCATGTAAATGTGCGGATTGTGGGAAGGGATAATTCTTTAAGATCAAATAGATTGTTTAAGTTTATCCCTCCTCCGATGATGAAACATAGGAAATATTATACATCATCGACGGTTCCTTTGCTATCTAGACAAATTAACCCAAATGTGGTAAGGTTAAGACCTGGATTAACCTTAGAGCAAGTAAAAATGGAATGCCCTTTGATGACTTGCCAAGGGGCTGCTACGTTAGAAGCAATAGCTGCTTCTGTCTTTCAGACCGCTTCTTGGATGGATCTTTGGTCAACAGCAGTGGCAAAGATTGCATCCTCAGAAATGACTAGAAAAGTAGTGGATGAATCAATGTTCATTAGATTACTACAATCAGGTGCCAAAGCAATTGCGTACTCGACAAATTTGAGTGCCAATGTTTGGGCAAATATCCTATTAATGAGAAG
Organism: Macrobrachium nipponense; assembly: GCF_015104395.2. NCBI lineage: Eukaryota > Metazoa > Arthropoda > Malacostraca > Decapoda > Palaemonidae > Macrobrachium > Macrobrachium nipponense. The sequence continues at coordinate 78,473,416 of NC_087210.1, read as the reverse complement.
AGATGCAGCTTTGGCTAGGCTAAGCCGCTCTGTTGATTTAGATTCCCTGCTAGCAATAAGGAATGTGAATATCTTAGAGTCGCAATTGATGTTGCCAGAAGCCATACTAGAAGAGGCTATAGATAGGAGAAGGATGGACACTAATGATAGATTGGTACATCAGGCAGTTAGAAAAACATCTACAGTCAAAATAACCTCGAAAGAAGCCAGTGAGGAATAACATTCCTTGTAGAGCAACAAGACCCTCTTCCTCAAAGAAATTAGCTCATCGGCCCTTTCACTATAGAAATAACAGAGGAAGGGGGATTAGGGGAAGAGGGAGAGGCTCATCACTCAGCCACACCAGTTGGGGGTTGCCTGGCGAATCACTGGAAGGTATGGCAGGAACTGGGAGCAGAGCAGTGGGTGGTGGATGTTCTCAGGGTCGGGTATTTAATTCCGTTCGAAGTATCTCCACCCCTGACGGAACAGCCATTACCTCACCTCTCTTATGCTCAAGAACCTCAAAAGGCTTTTATTCTGCAAGAGGAAGTGAAGGTGATGGAAAAATGGGCTGTGGAACAAGTATCCGTTCCGTCGAAGGGGTTTTACAGCAGGATTTTCCTTGTACCCAAACCCAATGGGGACTGGAGGATAGTAATAGACCTGTCAACATTGAATCTGTTTATAAGAAAAACCAGATTCAAAATGGAAACTCCAAAGATGGTTCTACAAGCAGTCAGGATCAAGGACTATATGCTGACAATCAACTTGAAAGACGCATATTTTCAGATCCCAGTCCATCAGTCTTCAGGGAAATTTCTCTGCTTCAATCTTGCAGAGAAAGTTTTTGAGTTCAAAGTTCTGTGCTTCGAATTGACAACATCTCCTCAAGTTTTTACAAGAGTGTTCACTCTCGTGTCGACATGGGCGCATGCTTAGGGGATCAGGCTAATAAGATATCTAGACGATTGGCTGGTGATAGCAAAGTCCAGAGAGAAACTACTCAAGGACAGGGCGACACTTCTACAGTTTTGTCACAGCTTAGGCATTGTGATAAATCAGGAGAAGTCGCAGTTCGATCCAAGTCAGCGGCTGGTGTATCTGGGAATGGTTATAGATACAATAAAAGCCAAAGTATTCCGGACAGACCAGAGAATAGAGAAATGCAAACAAGTGGTGAATGCCTTTCTAGAAAAGCAAACACAGCCAGCAAAACAGTGGCAGGAAATACTGGGAGTTCTAACTTCCTTGGAGAAACTAGTACCACAAGGGAGGCTACACCTTCGATCTCTACAATGGAGGATGAAGGAGTTTTGGTCACCAGTAGTAGATCACCCGTGCGAGCAGATTCCCTTGTCATCAGAAGTGAGGAAAGACTTGCTGTGGTGGGTGAAGGACAACAATCTGACAGTGGGTGTTCCCCTTCAGCAACCCTCCCCGGATCTCTTGCTGTTCTCAGATGCGTCACTAGAAAGTTGGGGAGCCCATATGGAGGAGCTGATGGTTTCAGCGAAATGAAGTGGCGAGGACAGAGAACTCCATATAAACGTGCTGGAGTTAAAGGCAGTGTTTCTAGCACTACAGGAGTTCAGGGAGAGGGTGAAGGGACAGTCAGTTGTATTGATGTCAGACAACACCACAGTAGTTGCTTACATAAACAAACAAGGAGGGTTAGTGTCTCGACAGTTACATGTGATGACAGTTCAACTTCATCAGTGGGCTATAGAGAACCTAGTAGACATCAGAGCCAGATATATTCCAGGGAAAAGAAACATAGTGGCCGACAAGTTGAGCCGAAGGGATCAGATCCTGGGCATGGAGTGGTCCTTGCACCAACAGGTAGTGGACAGAATGCTCATGTTGTGGGCAAGGCCGATCATAGACCTATTTGCAACCAGGTACAACAAAAAGTTGGAAGTGTATTGTTCGGTAGTCCCAGACGTAGAGGCAGTAGCGGAAGATGCGCTTCAACACCCGTGGGACAATCTGGACGTTTACGCATTTCCTCCATTTTGTCTAATCCGTCAGGTTCTGAACAGGGTAATGCGGTCTCAGAACCTCAGAATGGCTGGTAGCTCCTTTATGGCCAAAGGCAGAATGGTTTCCGGACCTCTTGGAACTCCTAATAGATGTGCCGAGAGAGTTACCCCAATGGAACAACTTATTATGTCAGCCACACGTGGAGGGGTACCACCGGTCGGTGAAGTCCCTATCACTTCACGGGTAGAGACTGTCAAGTATCTCCTGCGAGCGAGAGGGTTTTCACAGAAAGCAGCAGCGCAGATGGCAGGTAATATCAGAAAGTCATCGGCACCAGTATACCAAGGAAAATGGTCAGCATACTGTGATTGGTGTCGTAGAGGGAACTTGTCTCCACTCGGTACCACTATTCAGAAATTAGCGGACTTTCTGATATATCTCAGGACAGAAAGGCATATGTTTATATCTGTGGTGAAGGGGTACAGGGCTGCTCTAGCCTCGGTCTTACGTATGGAAGGTGTGGACATTTCATCTTCATGGGGGTTGGCCATGTTGATGAAGAGCTTTGAGCAGTCATGTTCGCCAAAAGAACTAAAAGCCCCAGATTGGGATTTGACCATGGTACTGAGTAGTCTGACAAAACCCCTTTCGAACCACTAAGACATTCCACATATAGGAGCCTGACCCTGAAAACAGTCTTCTTATTGGCACTAGCCTCAACCTAAAGGATGGGGGAACTGCATGGCCTGTCATATGTCGTGAAGCACTCGAGAGGTTGGAAGTCAATGGTATTCGAGTTTATTCCAGAATTCGTGGCCAAAACTCAAAACGCTTCAATAGTGGACGGTAGATTTGACTCCTTTTCCATACCTTCTCTGGCAGATTTCGTAGATAATGACAGAGTTGAGTTGCTTCTGTGTCCCGTCAGAGTAATGAGAGCGTACTTAAGAAGGACAAGGCACCTCAGGCTTGGGTGCAGGAGGTTGTTCTTAAGTACGGGAAGGAACAAAAAGGAGTGTCCAAGAATACAATATCGTTTTGGCTAAGAGAAACGATCAGGAATGCCTACATGACAGAAGATAGGGGTCAGATAGCCAGGAGAGGGCTAGGGCTCATGACATCAGAGGCTTCAGTACTTTAGCTTTCAAGAAGAATATGTCTCTGGAGAGAATTCTGAAAGCTGGTGTTTGGAAACGCCAAACCACTACTTTCACTTTATTTTATTTAAAAGACATTGCTCATAGATCCTTGGATACCTTTTCCTTGGGTCCGGTGGTGGCGGCCCAGCAAGTGGTATAGCTCATCCAGTACCCCTGGCGGGTCAGTTTGTGTCTAGTCTAAGATGAAGGTATGAAAGTAGAATGAATGGGATGACTGGACTTTTTTCTTTACTACTTTCTTTCTACTCCTTTACCTACAGGCAGAATGAAGGAGAGTGCCATCATAAGCTGGAACGGGCTAGATGCAGGTGATGTGGTCGGCCATACTGTAAAGTTATTTTAGTAGCAACACACCCCTCTCGGTAATAAGGAAGGGAGGGGTGATGGTAGATCCAGATACAAGGGACAAGAGTGGTTTAGGAGAATGGAAGGACATCTATTTTCACATAGTTTATAAACCATGGCATGGTACCAGCTCCCAGTGAGGGAAACCAATAGATTCTCTTATATCTTTGGTTCAAGGGTTCATAGTCCATTATCTTGGAATAATCATAATATTCGGAAATGGATTTAGGTGGCAAACTCCCAGTCAGTTATAGCGACTTACCTCCCTCCAATAAGTAAGTCTATCCTAATGTTAAGACCGAAAGTTTGTTTCGTATATGAACAAATGACAAATTTGTAACTAATTTGTATTTTTCATAACTAACAAACCTGAGGTCCTAACAGTTAAAGGCCCACCTCGAACCACCCCTCTAGTAGTCTAAACTGGGTTAGAAGTATAACTGGTAGGTCACAGGACACCAAGGGCATTCTGGGTAATACATGCCCCGTGACCTGGTAGATGCCAATAGTCCCTGGATCACACAAGTTTGATTTTAATTCTACAGGTTTCCAGCTTGGCACTAGTAAATCCTAATGTTAAGACCTCAGGTTTGTTAGTTATGAAAAATACAAATTAGTTACAAATTTGTCATTTTGTTCATGAAACTTACCTGTCAGATATATATATAGCTGTATTTTCTGAAGTCCGACAGAATTTTAAAAACTTCCGACACACGCAGTGGTCGGCCTGGTGGTTAGTACCCATTCCCGCCGCTGGGAGGCGGGTATCAGGAACCATTCCCATTTTCTATTCATAATTTTTCTGTCGCCGGTGCTGGAAACACCTGTTTCCAGTACCTCCGTCTTAGATTTTGGAAACTTCATTGCCGCTAAGTATCCTAATTGTCTTTTAATTTAATTACTTGGATTTGTGGCTAGACATACGCTATCTTAATTTGATTCATTTTTGCATAAGATATCTGAATCTAGTTAGGCTAGTTTCAGAGGGTGTTGTCTGCAAAGATAGGGTGTGGCTACCGAAAGCTTCGGTAGATCCGCACTTGGTATGCACGAGGGGTATGAGTCTTGCTTCTTTGTTGAGATTTGTCATGTAAGGAGTGTGAGACTTTGTCTAATTCCGTAAGGAAGACGTATGATTCGTATGTACGCAATTAATCAGTAAACATGTCTAATTCCGTAAGGAAAAACGTTATGATTCGTATGTACGCAATTAATCAGTAAACAAAAAAGTCAGGGTAGTGAACCTGCTAACCTTCCTGTAGACTTTTTTTTTTTTTTTTTGCCTAACCCTGTAGTATGGCCTACGGGTTATGAATATGTCTGCGAGAGGTGATCGCTCTCCTTCATTGTTGTGAAGAGTGCTACTTCTGTTATTGTTTCTTTCATAAACCCTGTAATGTTGCCTTCGGGCCCTAAACAGTGTCTGTAGAGGTTATTGCCCTTTCTCTAATATTCTTTCGATTCGTATCTTAGAATCGAAAGTGCTTGCTTTAGAGAGCAATAGCGAAGTGGCTAAGTGCAGTGACAGTGCCCCTTGTGTAGTGGAGGGTGCGTCAGATCGGCTTATTTCGCCTCTAGGGCCGGGACCTCTGCTTGACTCCCAGGACCCGGGGAGAGAGCATGTCGAAAGCCGAAGGAGGGTTACGAGGAACCCCCACCGATCTGGCGTGCCTTCGGCAGTTTCTGATGAAAATCCCCCAGACCTGCCTAAGTGCGTGCACGTGCACGAATCCTGAAGGATTGCTTCTCGTCCTCCGAAGCGTCCTCCCCGCGCAGGGGTTGGAGCTTTCGGAAGGACTCGCGCCCTCTAAATAGAAGCTTTATAGAAGAGGACGCTTCACGTCCTCTCTCTCTCGTTATGCGTTTCAGTAAGAAGGCGAACGTCGCCTGATCACGTGTACGTCTTTCCACCGAGAAATATGAAATAGAAGTCTTAGTAGCTGGACACTTTGAGAGGCGGACGTCCGAGCTTTGTTACTGTGAGAATAAGAAGTCGTCGCCAGTCGCCCCTCGTATTCTCACGATCAACCCTTCTCCTGAGACTGTTTTCGTGCAGTCGGATTTCTCTCCGAGATGTATCTCGCTTGTTTTGACGCCTGTCAGGAGCGTGACGCTTTTCTGCACACTTCTTTTGACGCTCGGCTTGGACGGGACGTTCGGATGGACGCCAGGCGCACGCGGGTGCACGCCAAGCGGGCACCAGTGGACGCCGAGCGCACGCCAGTGGATACCGAGCGCACTCCGTGCGCGCCAGTGGACGCCGAGCGTGCTCGCTGCTCGCCAGTGGACGCCGAGCGCGCGCGCCAGCGCACGCCAGGTGTGTTGCCTGGCTGAACGTTTCTATTGAACTCTTCAAGCTCTTGGTTACGATTTGGGCCTCAAGAATTTTACCTCTACCTTCGGTGATACCTTATACCTCACATGCAAAAGAATGTGAAGTAAGCAGTGCTTCGGAGGAAGCTTAAAGTGAACAGACAACTTCGTCTTCGAAACCCAGCAAGACCTCGGGTTTCGTGAATTCAAGAGGTCTCTGTCAATATTATATTGCTTTTCGCAAAGGTGGATGGAGTTAAGGAAAGCTCTAGGGAAGATCTCGTTTTCTCTACCGCAGTCAAGACTTTGCGATAAGGCAGTTACGGGTTAGGTAAAGGCTCGATGTCCTGCACGTCAGGACTCTCGGCAATGTTCAGTAGGATTCTTGCAAAGGTACTCATCAAAAGGACGCTCTTCAGGAAAGCGCAAGATAGGACTTCTTTTGCCATACTGCCAATAAATTTTAAGCTTTAGCAGTCTTTAGTTGTGATACGGGAGAGGAAGCTGGTTGGAGAATTTCTTCCTCTTCCCAGGATAATTTTGCAAGCTTTTTAGCCATCTGAAAGGGTTTTTCAGATGATAGGTTTTGTTAGTTTCTAGTCGGGACTACGCTGCCGAATTGAACATCGTCGTTCTACCTGCCGTAAGCCTAGTCTCTTAAAACAGGATTCTTGCCCCTTCTTCGTTTGAGACAAGGAATCGGAAAAATTAAATGCTCGACTTCCTGGATTACGTTTTGTCAATTCAGTGACTTTCCCCCATTGACAAGTATACTATCGTTTTGTCAAGTAACATCTAGTTAAGTGGTACCCTCATGACAAAATATCTCTTTGTCCCGTAAATGGGTTAGTTCTCATGACAAACATCTCATTAACTTGATATTGCGTAAGCGAATAAGCTCTTATTGACAAGATTCGGAAGAGCTCTCATTCGTCATTCGCAGACTCGTACGAGAAATAGACTTGTAGACTACGTCAATGAACGCTTATGTCCAATAACATAAGAAGCTGAGCTGACTGCTTCGATTCTCTTAAGTTTTGTTCATGAAACTTGCCTGTCAGATATGTATGTAGCTGTATTTCCGAATTCAGCTATATATATATCTGCCAGGTAAGTATGAACAAACTTTATTGTATCATAACAATATAATTTTGCCTTGCGTTATTTTATTTCTGGTTGGTTCAACGTACATTACGCTTGCTGTAGTTACCTCTTCGGATGGCAACCGAGAGGTCTATTGTCTATTTTAAGGACATTTAATCGTACTCCCTGCAGCCTTCCAGGAGTTTCCGATTTATCTTTTACCGTTGTATGGTAGTGTTCTGACGACACAAACGCATCTATATATTTAGCGTTTTCTGTTTCGCTTAAATATACCAGCTTGAGAGTCTATCTGCTCAAAAAATAACGGACCTATTTCTTCGTAGAATAGGGTAGCTGGCAACCCAGACATAAAGTTAAGAGACGACATTCGTAAGCTGCTGGCTGCTGCTGTCACGCTGTGTCTGTCCTCCAGTCCAACGAGCCACCAGTAACAGATCTGCGCTGTCATACGTGGTAGGTTACGTCTCTCTCTCTTGCGGGATTGACTGACTAACCGTATCTCTGTGCTGGCGGTTACGTCTCTCTTGCGGGATTGACTGACTAACTGTATCTCTGTCCTACAATCACGGACTTTAGCCTAAGATTGAAGGGATTTCTTACGTGAATGAATAAACGTTGCATTCGTTTTGCCTTACTATGTTCAACAGAGTTATCGCTTAATCCTTTCGGTGCTCGTTACCGCACGGTATAGAACTACGAGTCTACCGCAACATTGCACTTTTATATGCTCTCCTGCTTAGGCAAAGCGCAGCCTTATTAGGGAAGTAAGCATACTCGGGAGGGAATGGATGAGCTTGCTGGGGACCATTTCCTTCCTGAAGAAGTTTGTTTCCCCGAATAGACTGCAATTAAGATCACAGTTTTTTCCTACCGGGAAACTGAAATATTATTCTAGATCTAGGAATGATTCTGAACATCTCTCAGTGCGTCTATCACCTGAGGTGATAGAAAGAAGGTGCCCGGACATCTGGATAGGGTTTTCAGATGTCCCTGGATCTTAATCTGAAAGAAGTAAAAGCGATTCGGTAGTCCCTCCAGTCCTCGAAACGAGTTTTTTTTGGAAACCAAATGTGGGGTCCAGATCAACTCTGATATTCCACAGCTCTCTCATATCTTAAGAAGTATCTTCTCTCGGTCCTTGTTCGAGTTTACGAGAAAGAGCCTATTATAACAACAGGCGTAGAATGTAACGATCCTCTACAGGTTCGTTACAGGATTGCAAAAGTCCGTACGAATCGTCTCGATCGACGGCAGCAACTATTCACTTCCGAGTGGAATCTTTCTTTAGAAGTAAGTTGAGAGTTGTGTAGACTTTAGGGACGCCCTTTCATTCTTCTCTTCGATATGTTGAGGACGAAGAGGCTTCTTCTTCTCTGCTCCCTTATTCTCGATCCGGGATCGGTACCATTAAACGCCATCCTATGATATTGAACGGGGATGGATGTGTAGTCTTCTCCCCTTTTTCAATCGCTTAGGAAATGTAATAAGAGGATTTATGACGTCACAGGAGCGACAATGACGCTGATCGCCCATGTTGGCCTTCAGGATCCTGGATTCACAGAGGTCACTTCCTTCCTAGTTCACTTTCCAGGACCTTTTCCGAGAGAGTCGGTCTACTCTAACTCGAAAGGTACCTATAACCTCTCCGCTCTGATCTGACTACGTTCAGACTATCGAGATGTTGACAGGAATAAGATTACCGTCTTCCATTTCCGTCTGAAGAATGGGATAAGCTGGTAGTCACAACTATTAAAGAATATGCAAATATGTTGTTGACGGCCTTTGGGCTCAAGAGATTTGCGTCTGTCAAACAACAAAGCCCTTCAACGATCTTTGAGTTCTGTGGAATCTCGAAAACTCGCTCACATCTACTTTTTGTCTCACCTGTTTTCTCGGAGTCAGGCACTCGTGCGAGATCAGGCGACATATAGTAGCCCTGAGTTTCTTGTTGACTAAGTCGGTTGCGTTTATACACCCCCGATGATCGTGTAACATGAGACCAGGTTGGACTGTCAGGCATTCTTCCTTCGGGACTGAATCGCTTTTTGCTCCTCGCTCCTTTCTCCTGGCACCAGAAGCTCGAGTCAGGAGTTGATTCGCTGACGACGTTGGGTTGCGTTGATACACCCCCAAGGTTTGCTTAGATTGAATTGCCCAGGCAGTCCAGACACTCATCCTTCAGCGAAGAATAGTGCCTTATGGTCTTCAGGGTACAGCCTTGCTGTCCTTGATTCGTCTGACTGGTCAACTGGTCGGTCACCTGACTTTAGTACAGACGGACTGACTGTGCATGTCCAGATCGAAGCTTTCAATATGGAACTTAGACGTAGTCTGAAGTTCTTGATGTCAAAGCATTCGAACCTCTCCTACCTGTTAACTTCTTGCATGTGATCAGGAAGGCCTTCTTCTAACCACCCTAGATACGACAGAGTGAAATTTTAAGCCATCGTCACAAGTTTTGGCTTTAGAGAACACAAGTCGGGTGTGCTCTCTAAGCCTTCCGTTGTGGCCTAAGAATGGAAACCCACCCGTTTTGTCCTTGGGCCAGGAGCTTGGAAGCAAGGATGGCACAAGTTAGTGGGCAGGAGCCAGAGAGAGTCCTGTGCCCTGTCGGGTCTCTCAAGTTTTATCTACATAAAACCCAAGAAAGTCGAAGTCATTCGGGCAATCTGCAGTGTTCCGAAAAAAAAAAAGACCAGACTTGCCCATATCGAAGAACACCCTGGCTTTAGTGTTAAGGAGTTCTTTCAAAAATGCTCCTTCATTGTGTTTGCACAAAGATTTGTTTGAAATCTTTTTATCTGAATGCTCACGAGGTGAGGGCGCGGCCTCGGAAGCATTTCAACAGAGCATGGCACTCAGCAACATCCTGAGTACCATGTTTTAGCGAAGCAACTCTGTGTTCACTTCACACTCCCTGCGAGATGAAGAATGGCATATGAGATCTGCTGCTCGCTAGGGCCATACGGTGTCTGCAGACACAATCTTGGGGCAAGAAGTACCACTCATCCTATCCTGTAGAAAATGGTTAGGAAGAGCTCTTAATTTAGTTGTTGAGTCGCCGACAACGGCGACTTCTTAACTCTTTAAGCCTTAGTTAACAAACCTTAACTTTGGCTAGGTTGGTCAGGTGGTGATATATATATATATATAATATATATATATATATATATATATATACTATATATATATATATATATATATATATATATATATATATTTATTTTACTTCTTAGCCCTCATGGTATGGTCAATATGGTCTAGTCAACGTCGTGGTCGGTCGCCCCTGTTGACAGATCATCTTGGAGTGCACCAGCTATATATTGGTCTCTACCTCGCTGGCAACTCTAGTAGCACAAGCAGACTTACGTGGCAGTAACCACGAAGCCAGCTATGCTAACAGGTGGAACCAAGATGTAAATCATCTGCATGCATTTGTTTCCCAAAATCCTTCTATTCTGTCCCTTCCCACCTCCAAAGGTGGGATTCAGCTATATATATATCTGACAGGTAAGTTTCATGAACAAAATGATATGTATTGTTATGATACAATAAAGTTTGTTCATACTTACCTGGCAGATATATATAATCAAGTACCCACCCACCTCCCCTCAGGGGACAGTGGAAATAAAAATTATGAATAGAAAATGGGAATGGTTCCTGATACCCGCCTCCCAGCGGCGGGAATGGGTACTAACCACCTGGCCGACCACTGCGTGTGTCGGAAGTTTTTAAAATTCGGTCGGACTTCAGAAAATACAGCTATATATATATCTGCCAGGTAAGTATGAACAAACTTTATTGTATCATAACAATACATATCATTTTTAATGCTTTGGGTGCATTAAAAACTATGTAAACTACACTTCAAATATTGATTATTTTGCATTTTTGGAGTCATATTTCTTCTGTCAGATTGTCGTTGTAAGAGTCGTAACCCTGGAACATGTGTCATAAACCTGGAAATAATTTTTGATAAATATAATTGAAAAGCGTTGTAACCTGGAACGTCGTAAGTCGAACCCGTCGTAACCCAGGGACTGCCTGTACTGATAGTAACTTAGAAAGTCTCAGTGCATGAGTGGATGGTATGTCTGTTACATTGAAAATTGTATTATGGAAGACTTTTCTTTCCACAGATATTGGCTTTTCTCACATTGATCTCTTCAATCCTGCTGAAATTGCTCAGAGGGTTGTAACCTACTTCAAGCCTATATGTCATCACCTTGAAACAATCAGTGGATTCTTTCAGGTAGATCTCTTTTTTTCCCCCCCTATTCAAAATGATGTGAAAGTGTAATACGTTTGTCATCTGATGCAATAATTTTACATATAAAAACTATATTACAGTTTAAAGCACCATTTGCTTGGCTTGAAGAATGTTTCAATTTTCATCATTAATTTACTGACCGTGATCAATTATATTCTTTTTCAGAGTATGATAGCAGAAAGTGATGGGGTTATGGACTCCCCTGTAATGTATAGTGACCAAACGCAGCCACTCATAGTTGTAAATTCTCTCCTCTTCACCACTTTGGCTATATTTTTTTCATGGTCTGGTTTACAAAAAGAGGAAAATAACCATATCCTTATAAGTAAGTCATTTCATTAATAAATCTTTGTTCTGTAGCTTACTATGAAATTATCTGTATACATTATTTTTTTCTGCACATCATACAAGTTGATGCAATTTAAGGTATTTTATTGCTAAGTTAGTTTGATGTGAATTAATTCTAATAATTTTAAACGATGTAGTAATAAAGGAGCATAGATTTTCAAATCCTAAAATGGAGTTTTGTAAAGCTCCTTTACCTTTCACCTGTTTCCATTGATTTATTCCCAGTAAGCTATCTTCTCTACTTTTCCCCTGAAGTAAAAATCCATCAGTGATGTAATTTATTTTGTATAGATATTATTCCCTTTGAAGAATAGGGATTCATAACTTGGCCATCGTTCTATAGGAAGAAAGAACTTTAGTTATAACCACCACTTTAATCTTTCAAAACTTCACATTACACTTTCAGATGCCCTGCGTACCATAGCAAAAAGGTTAGAAGGAGATACTGTTAATAGCATGGAGCAAGAAGGATTAACATCTGTAGCATTTGGATATCTTTCCAACTTCCAGGGGAGTATCATTAACCTTGAAACTGCCAGAACACTAGTTCAGTGTTTGGTAAATTTCTTATCCTTTCCTTGCAGCGAGAACCTAAGCGAAAAACTTGGTAAGTTCAGAACGTTTTATTTTCGTTTCACGTTTACCTTTCTAAAAACTTAGTAAGGGTTAGGTAATTTCATCTAAGTATTGTTTTTCTTAACTCTGTTTAATGGTTCATTTTAATCAAGAAGGATTTTTTATTTTTATCATACCTCAGTTTGTTTGTGTATTGCCATTTTTCTTCAGCTATTCATAAATATATAAATATTTCAGATGGAAATAATTTCCTTGTTCAAGAAATGTTATGCAATGTTTCATATTTTACTAGACTTTTGGTAGAATTTTAAGTAATTTGTCATCTAATAATAGTTGGTCTGCTAACAATTCCAGTGGAGGTTGTTGAAGAGGTGCTCAAAAGAGAATGGTACACCAAAGGAGGAGAACCTGAAAAAGGTGCTGCTTATAATCAGCACATATATTCACTTTTGGAGGTAAGGAGCCTTGTAGCACTTGTTTTCCTGTATCTTAGGTCTCACATGAGCACTGGCTCTTGAAAATAGTGTTTTTTTTTTTAACTTTGATACATGTTTTACCATATATACATAGATGTATATAAATCAGTCTCATTTATAAGTTATCCAATGATTTTTTCCAAGAAATCATTAAGTTGTGATATTCCCTGTTAATTGTTCGACAGATTTGTGAGGTAATCGAACAACAATTTAACTTGAAATAAAGCATCTTTTGTAGGGCCAATAAAACAAATACTGCTTCCATCATTTGTTTCTCAGAGATATATTTCCATTTTATTGCATTATTCTACTATTTTGACTTCTTCTTTTAACTGGCTAATGTGATAAGACATTAGATTTTGAATATTGTTTTCAAATAACATGTGACTACTGTAATGGGTGGATCCATGCTTTTCCCAGTACACTTAGGTTTCAATATAATGAAGTAATTATTCATGTACTGTATAGGTCAGTATCACTTTTTATTTGCTCAAAAAATTACCTTCTATACAAAGTTATATTTGTATATCTTTGGAATTTATTTTATTTCTTGGCTTTTTTATGAATTTTGCAAGTAAGAATACAGCAACTTCATAATAAACCCCTTTTCTTTAGAGGAGGGAGACATTATACAAACATTTTTCTGCTCAGACAGATTCAGAGTAATGTTATTTATTTTTACAGATATATTTCAAGAATAGTGGTTCCACAATATCCTATGTTGATACCTTATGCAGTGTTGGTTTGACCGAGTTTTTAGAAGCATCTGGACGTAATCCGCAATCGGAAACGTTCCCTACCCTTAATAAGTAAGTTGTCTATGTTTGAGAAAATGCCTTTCTTGATCTTATCAAAATAGATTAGATTTTAGCTATGAATTGTATCGTATTGCATTTTTAATTGTACATCTACTAAGTACATTTCATAGGTTTTTCATTCTTTTATTCAAAGTTTCAACTTCATTTAGCAATTGTGTTGTATCAGCATTTATAATTTTGTCATTTTCTTCTACTTTTAGTACTCCATATAAATTATTTTTAAATGGTGCAGCATGACTTTTATAGCTGTAACTTGATAAAAAGACAAATAGGTCAGAGCTTATTTTGCTATAAAAAATGTTCATCAGGCAGCTTTCCTATGATTGATACACCTTGTTTTATTTTCAAACAAAGTACATGGTGATTATAGTTGACCATGTTCTTTGATTAACATCTTGACATTTTTTTTGTCTTGTAATCATAGTCATGGTTTGTGTTTATCGTTATTTTTCTGTCATTCATCGTGTGTTGTTCATGATATTTCCTGCTGATTTAATTCCTCTTAATATGCTTATTTCTTTCCAGAGGTACCTTGGGCATTTTCTACCGCAGTATGATGTGTTTCTTAGTAACAGGAACAAAGAAATCACTCTCTTCTCTTGGGTCTGCATCACTAATAGACAAAGAAAAATGTTTGGAAACTTGGAGCACTGCTATCAAAATATTCCATATTCTTGTAACAATGCTGAAAACTCATGATTCTAAGACTTTACTCTGTCCATGTTTGAAGGTAAGTGTGGCTGTCTTCATTTGTGCAGACTAGAAAAATGTGACACTTTTAAGCTCCTCATTATATGTATTCATGCTTTTGTCAGTACAACATTAGTTTTTCCATATTTCAACCATTGTTGTGTTAACTATTGTTATGAGGTTTCCTTGCAAGAATTAGAAAAAATCTTGGATGATTTCAGATTCCTCCTATCCCACAACTTTTAAGCTAGTACAGTGGTACCTCGAGATACGAAAGCTAATATGAAAAATTTTACGGCTCTACATATGAAAATTGCTCAAGATACAAAAGGTTGTTGCTGTAAAGTTCGAGAATCGCCCGGACCACAGATAACAATTTTGAAACTCGCGCGCCGCCAACTGAGTAGACTCGCCACCATCCTCCTGCTCTCCCATTGGTTCCTGATGCTAGTCACCGCCATGAGATACTTCTCTCCTATTGGTCAGCATCCCTCCCATCATGCATCTACTACGTAGCAGCGTGCCTCAGCCACTCGTCCCAGCATCGTTATCGTACGCACGCGGTATTCGTTCGTTCTAACGATTTCGTTTATTAACGTAAATTTGTTAGTGATTTCGTTGCAGTATACATACTTTATCGTGTTGTGTGAGAACTTTACTCTACTTATACGTGAATTACGTACAGTATAACGTAGTCATGGGTCCCAAGAAAGTTGAAATTCACGGAAAGAAAAGGATGCTCTCTTTGGAGACGAAGATGGAGATTATCAAGAAGTATGAAGCTGGTATGCGATTGAGTGTGATCGCCAATGAATACGGCCGAAATCCGTCAACAATAGGCACCATCCTTAAGCAGAAAGATGTCATCAAAGCAGCTACACCTTCCAAGGGCGTCACTATTTTGTCCAGCAAGAGGAGCCACGTGCACGACGAGATGGAAAGGCTTCTTCTTGTCTGGATAAAAGACAAAGAAATCGCTGGCGATACGATAACGGAGATGGCAATCTCCCACAAGGCCAGCGCTATTTTCGGCGATTTGATTGCCCAGGCCAAAGACGACGGAGGAGAAGGGACATCAACTCCAACCCCAGAGTTCAAGGCTTCGCTTGGGTGGTTCGAGAAATTCTGTAAACGGACTGGCATCCATTCGGTGGTGCGGCATGGGGAGGCTGCCAGCTCGGACACGAAAGTGGCCGAAAACTTTAAAAAGACGTTCGACGAGATGATGACCAAGGAAGGCTACAGTTCTCAGCAAGTCTTCAACTGTAATGAGACTGGCCTTTTTTGGAAAAAAAATGACTCGTCGGACATATATCACGGAGGAAGAGAAGCTACCCGGGCATAAGCCTATGAAAGACAGGCTTACGCTTGCACTTTGTTTGAACGCCATTGGGGATTGCAAGGTGAAGCCCCTACTGGTCTATCATTCCGAAACTCCTCGAGCCTTCAAGGCCCACAAAGTACTTAAGGAGAAGCTTACAGTGATGTGGAGGGCTAATACGAAAGCCTGGGTAACGAGGCTTTTATTCATGGAGTGGGTTAATCTGTGTTTCGGCCCGACAGTGAAGAAATTCTTGGAAGAGAAGCGCCTCCCTCTGAAATGTCTGCTGGTGTTGAACAATGCCCCTGCCCACCCTCCTGGCCTCGAGGAAGATATCCTAGCGGAGTATTCCTTCATCAAGGTTCTTTATCTTCCGCCTAACACCACCCCTCTCCTCCAGCCCATGGACCAGCAAGTGATATCGAACTTTAAGAAGCTGTATACGAAACATCTTTTCAAGAGATGTTTCGACATCACCAATACCACAAACCTTACCTTGCATGAATTTTGGAAGGAGCATTGCGATGTTGTCATATGCATCCGACTCATTGACCAAGCTTGGCAGGAGGTTTCGAGGCGAGCCTTGAATTCCTCGTTGAGGAAACTCTGGCCTGATGCCATATCCGCCCAAGACTTCGAGGGATTCGACGTGGGCGAAGCTGGTGCTGCAGATTCAGAAACAGTTGACGATCCTGAAACTGTTTTGCAACCAGATCTTGACAAGATCGTTGCACTCGGCAAGTCCATGGGGCTGGTCGTCGATGAGGATGACATCAACGACCTTCTCGAGGAGCACCAAGAGGAGCTTACGACGGATGACCTGAAGGAGTTTGAGGCCATGCAACATAACGTCGTTCAAAAGGAGTTTTCTAGCAGCGGCGAGGAGGAGGAGGACGACCCTATGACAACGGCAGAAATTAAGGATGTTCTAGCTGCTTTTCATAAAGTGCAATTGTTTGTTGAAAAAAGACACCCCGAAAAGGCTTACACTGGTCGTATGCTTGCGCAGTTTGATGAGGCTTGCCCGAGTCATTTCAGGAACATTGTGAAAAGTAGGCAGAAGCAATCTTCCTTGGATAGCTATTTTGTAAAGAGGCCTTTAGTATTAGCAGGAGTAAGCAAAAAGGAAGAACCAAGTGATAATAAAAAACAGAAAGTTGAAAGTGGTGATGAAGTTGAAATTTTGTAAAAAAAAAAAAAAAAAAAAAAAAAAAAAAAAATATTTTAGTTTTTTGTAAAGTTAAGTGTTACAGTTTTGTTAATGTGTTTTGTAAAGTTTAGTTTATGTATGTTTTCCTTACATTTTTTTATGTGTTTCGTAAAGTTAAGTGTATGCACGTACGTACGTATCTGCCGTTTGTCCTCCTCTATCGCCACTTTCGGAGATAGCCTCACTCGAAAGGTAAGCTTCCACATTTTACTACATACGTACAGTATTTCTTGTATACCATGTACACTAATACACTTTATTTACAGGTAATTAGCAGTAGTATTAAGTTAGGTATTGAATGGTCCAAATTGTTGTAGTATTTCATTGTTTATAGGTCAATTTAGCTTTATTATGAAATTTACTGGGGTGTTTTTGGAGGGCTTGGAACGGATTAGGCATTTTACATGTGAAATGCGGTCCAAGATACAAAAAACTCATGATGCGAAGGGTGCCTCGGAACGGATTAATTTCGTATCTCGAGGTACCACTGTATTTGTTTTGGAATAAATTAGCAAAAACTGGGTCACATAGTCCTAGTAAACACCGATTTAGAATGAGTTCTTAATGTCAGCTATTTTGCTTTTTATATTACCTAATTTGTATTTCTTTCACTCATTTTTTAAAACCATGAATTAGTATCTATATGTAGCCTTGTGTCATAATGACTGGGAAGATAGTCATTTATAGTCACTTATTGCCTTGACTGAAGATTTTTCCCAGGCATTCATATATACTATTTTGTCTAATTGCCAAACATGTCATCAGTTTTCAGACATTTATATCTCCTTTTCAGTATTCACGTTCTTTTCTTGAACTCTTCTTGAGAAGTGCCATGCCAGTTTTAGATTCTTGCCTTCTCGTGCATAACCAAGAAGTAACAGTCCTTCTCAAGAATCTCCAGGGGTCTACAAGATTGCTTCAGCATGTTTGCACACATTCAAAGGTAAGTTGTAGTATTGTCCTCTTTTTCGCTTGGAGAAAAAGGTTGTACTCTCTTGTTTGTGTCATTGTATGTCAAGGTGATAATGCTTTAAAATTGTGAAATATAATTTTGATGTTCAGGAACCATATACATTAACTGATATGTGGTTGACTTTTAAAAAATAATAAGTTGATTGTATTGCATATCCAGTAACATAGTCTTGCCCTTGAATATCTTTTATGGTAAGTTTCAAAATGGCATCATGTTTAATATTCAAATCTGCATTGCTGTTCTTTAATCTTATGCTTTTCAATTACCAACAGGTGACACAGGACACAAGCCTTACAAGATTTGTTCCATTACTCAAGAAATCTCTGGAGATGCTGGTTTACCGAGTTAAAGCCATGTTGGTTTTAAATAAGTGTTCAGAAGCATTTTGGATGGGAAACCTGAAGAACAGGGATCTTAAAGGAGAAGAAATTCTGTCACAGGTTATATTGCTTTTAAAGTTTTGTTTAAAAGTGATTATGCATTCCATAGTCTTAATGCACTTTTATAAAGCTTAGTATTCCTTTCAGCATTGCCACTATTTTCTTCATTACAGTTTCTTTTTTGTCCTCATGGTTAACGTGGCATTGCTCTGCTCTACAGCCATTCCTGCTCCTGTCTTGTGCATTTCTTCTGGATTGCATTTTTTTTATTACTGTATCCTTGGACTTTGAGAAGTTTTATTCAAATTTGATTCTCCCAGTATGTTCCAGACAGGTCTCAATCAACAATATGTTCCGTTTCATGGATTTGTAAAGGAATATGTGTACTATATAATCTGTATTCTCTGCCTTTCATTATTCATGTTTCCATTGGGTATCTTCCAACCTTGCAAAGCATGTGGGCTTGATAAGTAATCCAAAAGAGAATGCAACATGTGAAAAGGTTAACTAGATTTTAAAAATAAAAATCCAACACATGCAATTTGACAAAATCAACTACTAAACTGTCACAGAGTTGCTCATGTCTTGAATCATTTGAGTCAGGTGTAAGGAGGAACGCAACAAGTACTGTGTACTGAATGTATAAAGTTTTATTCGATGCTTTTGATTATACAGTGTAGGCAGAGCAAGCCATTATTGTCCCCAGAATGTAAGGAAAGTGTAAAACAAAGAGATGGCAGAGAATTAATCTTTGGTAGATGGACAGACATTAAAGCAGGTAGAACTATCAGTTCACTTAATGATGATGATGGAAATTAGACCAAATAATTCTCCAACAATTTAGTTTTTGTCTTACTGTAGCAGTGTTAAAAACTAGCATTTGTTGTGCTTGGAGTTTAATAACAAAATGAAGAGTAGCTATTTTGTTATTCTTTCAATTTTAGTTTCCATGCTATTTCTTGGCATTCTTAACAGAATGTATTTTTATCTTTAATGCATGTTCATCTTTAGTTACTTTGTTTTGAGCCATTGACAGTTTTGCTTGACATCAATTTTTGTAAATTGGCAAATGAAATTTTGATTTTCTTTGACAGTCTATGAGAGAAGAATCTGAGGCCGAAGATGGTGAGGAAGAGGAAGTTGAAGAGGAAGATAACCAATCTGACGTAGAATTGGATGAAGAGGAGGAGCCCAAGCCAGCAGCGGAAGCTACAACAAGCAGTTCAAATTACAGTGTTAGCTTTTAAAAGAGAACCTGTTAATTTTTAGGCAGAATTCGAATTGAAGGTTTTTGTTCCAGACAGGTGTTAGAAGTTTGTTTTAAAAAGATTTGTTTTATGATTAAAACTTTATATAATGATTTAATTTATCGTTTTCATGTGTATTTGCTTTTGAACAGGTTGCATCTAAAAATGCTTTTGCAAAGATTAAATCAGTATTGTTTTGAAAAGAATTTTGTACGAAACGGAATTATTTTGACAGTCATGTTATCAATTTTCTGTGTAACTTTCTTCTTCAGTTTTTATAAATGAAGGTGTAGTTTTCCTTCTTACTATAATAGAATGGTCTCTTCCAGAAGGATCAGGTATTTTAGAATTTGTTTTATAAAAAGACTTAATCATGAATTTTTCCTTACCTCCTTTCATCAATTATTTCATTTGAAATCATATTGCACTCACCTGTAGGTGATTTTGTATTGCAAGAATTTATAAGAAAATGAAAGTGCAGTAGTTAATTATCCCAGCTTTCTCTCAGATCTTTTGTGTATTAAAGACAAGAAAGTATACTATTATTGATATAAATTAGCTTAATGAGACCACGATTGTCACTTTTCTAAGAATAGATAATAAAAAAAATCAAAGTAGTAGAGCCGGGTGATGTTGAATTACTGCATTTTCGGGCATACAAGGTGCTGTCCAAAAATTGGGACTGCATTATTGGAAAAATAAAAATATCTTTTTTCTTAATCTTTGCAACCCTCCCTGCTATTGATAATTCTGAATTTGCTTACCCACAGGTATTCAAAAAGTGTTGTAAAGGAGATGACAGTAAAATTTGTACATTTCAATGTACTATTAAGGTATCTATCCTTATCAAAATTTGCATATTTCTGAATTTTTACACGTCACTAGACTACAAATGTTGTTGGAGGGTACTAAAGGAATCCACTGAATCCATCAGACCTTTGTAAAGGCTGGGACTCTCAGTTGTTAGACTCAAGTACTCCACTAAATCCATTAGACTTTTGTAAAGGCTGGGGCGAGTCTTCAATTGCTTGAACCTCATCTGAATTACAGTTGGGATTTTATAGAACTGATGATTTGGTATGATCAGTTGAAGTTTTTGACATCAGACACATTTTCATACAAGCCCATTAATCTTTTGCTAAGTGCCAACCTCCCATCTCATACTTGATGTGTCGTGCAATTTATGTAAAACATGATAAAGGTAGTTATTACCTTCTAATGGGTCAAAAGTGCATGTATGACTGACTGGTTTCTCTTATACTGCTGGCTGTGTCTTCAAGACTAAATACTATATACAATTTGTCTGGGGACATTCAGATTACAAATGAAAGGATCTATTCATGATTAATGAATTTGTATATACTATACATATATTTGCTTTCAGTTTGCTCTCCCATGGTTCCCCAATCCTATAAAAGTAGCAAGCAGTGATCCCTTTTGGGACTGTTTCTGATCCCAAGTGCTAATTCTCCATATACTGAGCATACTTGCGGACTACCTCGTTCGAATGTTTATTTAATCATTTGGGATGAATCTTGCCTCCACAAATATGGGGTTGTCCGCTGCAATAGTATAAATATATATATTAAGAAGTCTGTATTGATCTTGAATAAAAGGAAAACTATTTGATAATACTTCACATTTTGTGATCTTGGAATGGGTGAAGAGGCCAACTGATTAGGTTGACGAAAGCTTTTTTATCAGAGAGAATATACATACATATATAAAATGGGAATATTTTTACTCACTATTAGAGGTTATACTGAAAATTAAATAAATACCCAACCAGATGTAATGTACTCAGGTCATTAGTACCAGCACGGGCTCTTGCTCAAAGAGCACCCCGTAGGATAGTTAAGTTATTTATGTTTTTAAGAAACTTATTTTTTTTGTGACCTTGTTCTTTCAGAGGATTCAAATCTGAATGACCTCATAGGTCTCACTACTTGGCCTTTGGCCTAAATTCTATGTTCAATTCAATCAGTTCAAGAAATGAAGAGGGATAGTGGAAGAGAAAGTGTTATAGCACCTAGTCCTAGTGAGTAGGAGGTCCTGGGGGAGGAAGGAATAAAATTAAAGTCAGAGAAAGAGGATGAGAATTACAGCTCACATTTGGATAAAGTGTGAAGCTCGAGATGAAGAGCAGACGTAGCCACAGCAGTGTAGTTTCAGGCTTAAGAGGAGACTGAAAAGGAAGGGAGAAAAGCATTGTCAGTCTACTGTATTGAAAGAACAAGGGAATGATGGTTGCTGAGAGGTGATGCTGGTTATGTGAAGTGGATTTATGTTCTTTGCTCATGGATGGCTGTATATGCCATCAATTCACGGCCTTGCTCATTTGCGTCATTTGGTGAAGTAGATTGTGGTATGAATGTCTGAGCACTGCGTTTTGGAGGGAAGGGGCCAGTCTCTGTGGATGAGAGGAAAAAAATTGATAAAGACGTAAGCATAAACAAGGAAACATAAGTATGAATATACTACTAATGATCAAAACAATGATGATAATACTGAAGATAAGGTTAATGATATCTAAAGAACAATTAACTAAAAAATAGCGCTACATGTAAACAAGGCGAGGTGTCAGTTGCTGTGATTTTGATCTATATGCCACCAGAGGGGAATAAGTAGCTTGCAACATTACATCAATAATACCGGTAACTAGATATTTTTGAAGTTTTAGACTTCAATGCCTCAGCTCAAATCAATCACACAATTTTAGTTTGATTTGCTGAAAAAGTGCTATTTCTTCAAAAAGCAATTTAAAAGTCAGACATTTTATGTGAAGGTAACATTGGCATAAATAAAGTTTGACTGCGGTAAAAAGATAGTGGAATCTGACGCTATCGATTGAAATACTACCGTTTCTAGAATTTAATGTATAACACAATACTGAAATTAAAGAGCATATGCAATAATTGCACATATATTCTCTTACCTGCAGTACATTATATCTATATTCAATGCAACTTGACTTTTGTGGGAGATAATGGCCAGCCAATAGTGAAATACCGATACTTGATAGTAGTAGTAATACCACTATGGTTTTAGATAAATTCTGTTGCTAGTGAAATTAGGTATTTATCTTGTGCATTTTTTTTATGATTTTTGGCTAACAGAACTGTTAGACTTTGCTTTTAGGATAATAGATTGTACATGCTTATTAAAGTAACATTTTTATTAACGTTTTTTCTATCTTATATGAATAATGGAGGGAATTTAAATGCGTTTAGGGTTATGCGCGATCAAAATATTTCCTAAATATATGAGGCTACTTTCAATGACGATTCCTCAACTAATGCTCAAGATGCGTCTGTTTGTAGTTTCTTCATTTCGATATAGTTGGTAAAACAAAGTGATATAATTTGTCATAAGAAGTTTAAGATTTGTAGGTCTAAAATCTCTGTACACTTAAGTCAACTACTCGTCTGCTTTTCATCTTTATTCATTTTCTTCTCAAGGTGAACTGAACAAATATGTGGTCCACATAATTAGTCTCCCAAATGGGTCTAAAGAAAACTTGGGAACTTTGTAGTATCATTACTCACTCCCCCATTTTTTTTTTTTTCCGTCCTTTAATCTTTACTGTAGAACATTCACCCATTTTCTTCCTAAGCTCAACTGAGTTAAGAGGTCAAGTGGCGCCACTTGTCTCCCAAGGATTTTAAAGAAAACGTGGGAGCTATGTAGTGACATCTCCCCTTTTTTACGTCCTTGACTATTTGCTGTGATTGTCCTCCAAGATGTTTCTGAAGCTGCTTAGCTGCCGCCATTTTAAAAGTTCGTGTCGCCGGTTAGTGATGGAACTGGGAAAGTAGTTTTTAGAGCGGAGCCCAGCCCCCCCGACCGTTTGGAGATACCAAAACGAACGAAAGAGGATTTACCGACTGTAACCCCTACTGTATTTAGGAGTAGACTTGTAAACTGGGTGAAACTGACCGTCTGCCGAAAATATATGGGTGGCTTACTTAACAAGCACCACTAATTGCTCGTTAGATTTTGGGTCTTGATCCAATATATGAGATACCAGATGAAACTAATATATAATATATCTGCAGACTCTACTGATTATAGAATGACCAGTGACAGACATTTTGGAGGGTGGGTTCCCCCTGACAGACGCACTGAAAAGGGGGGTAGGGGGGTTAAGGATCTAGATCCAACTTAAGAGATACCGAGTAAAATTTACAATACAATAGCACTGCACATCCTAGAATACTGTGGTGGTAATGACAGACGTTTTAGTGGGTGGTTACCACCCCTGACAGACGCCCCACAACGAGTGGGGAGGGGGAGGCAGGATCTGCATCCAACATTGGAGATACCAAGTAAAATTTGTACTACAATTGCACTGCACATCTTAGAATGCTGTGACGGTAATGCCAGACATTTTAGTTGGTTGTTACCCCCTGACAGACACCCCACAGGGAGTGGGGAGGGGGAGGGGGAGACAGGATTTGCATCTAACATGGAGATACCAAGTAAAATCTGTACTACAATAGTTCTGCACATCCTAGAGTACTGTGGTGGTAATGCCAGACATTTTAGTGGGTAGTTACCCCCTGAGAGACACCCCACAACGAGTGGGGGGAAAGAGGGAAGGGGAGGGGGAGACAGGATCTCCATCCAACATCATAGTACCAAATAAAATTTGTACTACAATAGCACTGCACATCTCAGAGTACTGCGGTGGTAATGACGGATATTTTAGTGGGTGGTTTCCCCCTGACAGACACCCCACAACGACTTGGGAGGGGGAGGGGGAGGGGGAGGGGGAGCTAGTATCTGCATCCAACACTGGAGATACCAAGTATAATTTGTACTACAATAGCACTGCACATCCTAGAGTACTGTGGTGGTAATGACAGACATTTTGAGGGTGGTTACCCTCTGGCAGACACCCCACAACGAGTAGGGAGGGGGAGACAGGATCTGCATTAAACATTGGAGATATAAAGTAAAATTTGAACCACAATAGCACTTCATATCCTAGAATGCTGTGATGGTAATGCCAGACATTTTAGTGGGTGGTTACCCTTTCACAGACATATCCACGATTGGAAGGGAGAGGTGGGACACCTTGAAATATTTCAAAATCTATCATAGGCAATATTAATATTAGAAATATGGTAAGTATCTGAAAATCGTAAGCCTGATAAAATGTAAAAGGCAAAAAATTCTAGAAACATTGTGATGTTTCAGGATAAGAATTACTGCCGGAGTTATTTTTCAAAATTCCCTATTGAAGTATGGAATATTTCACTTCTTAATTCCAATTCCACAAATCTATATAAATACTATGTGTGAGACTTCCTAGGCTTGGCCTACTTTCTATAGTTTCACACACACACACATATTTGTATATATTTATATATATATATATATATATATATATATATATATATATATATATATATATATATATAAGATTAGCACTATCCTTTGGATTGGAATTATTACTTCACACAAAGTATTTTATCTGAATGGGAGGGGGTCACAATTGGCAACAGCTACAAGTATGTGTGCTGAGCCATTTTTGAATAATTAAACCAGTCATATGGAACCAATAATTAAACCAGTCATATGGTGCCACTCTCAGTTCCTCTAAAAAAAGAAATATAAGATGAGTATTCTCGCTTTAATAGCGTCTTTGGTCATTTTCTTTTCTTGCCTATAGTTAGGACACTGCAGCCATGTCGAGGTTCGTAGCCCAATGTGTCTTACCATAAATGAATTGTTCTTTAGTTGCTGTTGGTTCGTATGGATGAAATGAAATTTTTATCGGATATGGGAATTCGATTGATATTAAGACCAAAGTCCCATCATAAAGAGCCGTTTTAACACCCGCATATTCACAAAGAGATGATGTATCACAACACAAATAATTACTGGAAACGGAAATGTGAATGAATTGTTCAGGATAAGCTAACTATAAAGATTAAAACATTTTCCCCCATTTTATTCCCCCTCCCGAAGTTGACGATCATACAACTTGGAGCTCCTGACTCCCAAATTAAGTTGGCCTATAATATCTTGTCAGTTATCTAATAGTCCACTTATTTTCGGCTGCCTCACACAAATTGATCTGTACACTATCACCAAGTATCAGGTACCATATATATTCAGCGAAGAAAATCTAAACTTTAATAAAAATTATGCACAGTTTGATGTTTAAAGCCAGCCGAGTGCGTTTGTCTCTTAACTTCCCGCCGCGCGGCACACACCACAGGCAGCCAGCCTATGTAATGTGTTTCAATACATTCTATCGATGCTGGCTTTGACGACCATTATTCGGCTAATTTTCTCTCTAGTAATATTTTTTTCTTTATTTGTTCATTATATCCAGTAGACAGGCACTATCATCATATTATATCCTCACGTCTGTTCAATGCATTTACAATTGTTAATATGATTTATAATGCGTCTCCAACAGTCATAAAAATTTGGCAATCGAATGTGCAAATATGTCAGCTGTTTGCAAGGCATAGGGCGTCAATCACTGGAGTAGCGATCTCCCTGCCGAGAGTGACTTCGGAAGGCCATATTGAAAGGTCTCGGTCCAGCTCTTAGTACTATATTTTATTACTATTACTTTTTTTTTTTTTAATCTTTATTATTATTATTATTATTATTATTATTATTATTATTATTATTATTATTATTATTATTATTATTATTATTATTATTCAAACAAATTTCACAGAGAAAAATTACCTAACGAAAACACACCTAAGCACTCCAACATTTGTGGTCAGGCCTAAGCATCTGCTCTTGGATTTAAGCAATGTCAATCATAAATGGTTCCTGTGTAAATACAGGACTTTTTTTTTTGCATAAGGTAGCGAAGCACTAACTTAAACAGTAATGTACAATCACCTAACCACCAACACGCACAATGCACTTACTCAGTAAGCACTCACACTTGCATACATTCACTATACACACACACACACACACCACACAACACTTAACTTCTCACCACACACTCTCATAAAACACCAAAACACTCTGAATACCCAACACTCACTAGGCACTCGCTATACACTAAATGCTCACTAAACACTTGAAATACTAAATTTACTAAATATTCATTATTTAGTAAATTTATACCCCAAACACTCAGTAAACATTCACTAAACACTCATTTAATCCTAACATAATTAAACACTAAACATTCACTAAACCCCAAGCACTCATTAAATACGAGCTTACCAAACCCTAAATACTTATTAAATACTAAACAGTGAAACGAGCTTACCAAACCCTAAATACTTATTAAATACTAAACAGTGAATGAACCTCCACTCATTAAAATTTTAATAAACACTTACATACTAAACATTTGCTAAACACTAACATTCACAAGACATTCACTAAACGCTCACTTAAAATTCGCAAAACTTTCACTAAAACCCTAAACGCTCACTGAATACTTACACACTAAATATTCACTAAACACTACCATTCACAAGACATTCACTAAACGTTCACTTAATATTCACAAAACATTTACTAAAACCCTTAAGACAAAACATTCACTGAATACTTACACAATAAACATTCAATAACATTCACAAAACATTCACTAAACCCTAAAGACTCAGTAAACATTCACTGAATACTGACACATTAAACAGTCACTAAACCATACACATTCATCAAACACTTACCCATAAACATTCACTAAATGCATACTCACTAGACCCTAACAATTCGCTAAACACTGACTTATTAAACATTGACAATAGAAAAAATTGACAATCGCACTAATTTTTCATTTCTCTTGTTTTCTTTACATTAATGCAAGGTGATTATTTTTTTTTTTTTTGGTCTACTTTGCTCTTGTATTTATTCATAATCTTCTTGAGAGAATGGAAATGTTCGAAATAACTTGGTGTGTAGAGATATTGTTTAAAAAACAGAGATCTTCTGTGCCCTTCCTCAGCCAGGTGTATTATGTCTGCGAATTTTACTCCAGCCGAAAAAAATCGACTATAGTAACAACAATATTCATTCATAAAACTGTTAATACAAAAATGTATCCATGATTTCATTAGTATGAAAGTCAGTTGAAACCAAAAGAAGGTAGTCCTGCTTCGATAAAACAAACCGATTAGGCTGTAGCACAATTATTATGATTTGTACCCTGACTATAGCGTATATATTACATATGTATTACTATCTATTTAATGGGTGCGTTACTCTATTTAACAAATGATATGTACATAGACATTTTACAGCAATAACTCTAATAATGATAAGAACTTATATGCTACTTTATAGTGTCAGTCTTCCAACCACCGCTACATTAATTTTCATATCGTAAACAAAGCTAAAGCGAGTAGGGGAGGACCGGGGCTAGTGGACACACTTTTTACAATTTTGGTTATTGCGAATATAAAACAAACTTTTTGCAAAATTCTTACCACCATTGAAAAATATTAACATTTGTCTTTATCAAAGAGCAAAATAATTGTTTTTTGTTTCAACATAAGATAACAATAAGCTTTAGAAAAAATAACTTTTCGTGCCACTTGCCCCACGGGGTAAGTTGGCACACATTATGGGTAAGTTGGCACAGTGATAATTAAAAGAAAATTACTACATTGCATTTAAATCAAATAGCAAAAAGACCCTCTGAATTTCCAGAATACAAAATATAAGGCATTAGTATTACTTCAGATCATCATCTAGTTGTAATTGTGGCTGGTGTGAAATAAATCCTCGTCATAGTCTTCATGCTCCCACATGTTACATGCCCTGCACTGGACCCACACTTTCTCCTGGCTTACCAAAACACAGGCTCTCTTCAGCTGAGCTTTCTTATGGATCAACAAGAGCAGTTCTTAAACTCTGTATCACGCTGATGACTGATCTGAAGCCCATGTGTCTTTTAGGACATCTCTCAATCTGTTACATAACCACCCGTAAAATCAAAATCTTGAAATAGTCTGTAATTTGAGTTGAAATTCCATCAATCCTAAACCAATTGAAAACATCAGGATAAGTGACAGCTAGAGGTAAAGCCGAGGAAACTTTACCAGGAATGTCACAGATGGGCATACTTGATCCTGGATTACGAGTCATCCACGAATCACGTGCCCTGTTAACACATTTCTTCAGATGTCTATAAACACTAAAATCCAGGGGCTGTAACTTGTGAGAACAATGTGGAGGAAATGATAGGACACTGATCTCATTATCCTTCCAAAAATCCAGAAACAAAAACGTAAATATATAAATAAATAGGACTTACTATTGTTATCAAATAACGTGTGCCAACTTGCCCCATTTATTTTGAGCCAACTTGCCCATCCCTACCATTTGGTACAAAAACGATTACCAGTCCACACCAAGAAGCCTTGAATTAATAATTTTAATGCTATAGAATCTTTAAACCATAAGGAAAACTATGCTATCATTGAAAATTAATCTTTATGAATGTATAGATGTTATAGCAAATAACAGAAAGATTAAAATATTTACTTACTTCCATCAAAATCAAAAATTGTCTCATAAATTCGAGCTCCTACGTTCTATCTCTATAGAATTTTTCTGGTAATTGAGGAACCACGTGGCAATTACACAGTATATGTATTAGAGTCATCCTATCGGTAAACTTTAAAGTCATGTTGAGTATGCCAACTAGCCACGGGCTCCCCTACTATAATTGAAGTCAGTTGCTTGCTTGACAAGATAAATATATGAACTGAATTATATGGGACTACAGATGACTGTTATTTATATGAAACAAAAAATTATTTTTGTGTTAGATCAGCCATCGTCAACCGGGGTTCCGTGGAACCTTAGGGTTCCGTGAACGATCCGCCAGGGTTGTTCCGTAAGACAATTCATGTTTTATTTAATTATTTTATAAGTATATATTTTTCGTTAAACATGGCGCGAGAAATCGTAGTACTATAATTTATTTTATCGTAACATATCGTGGGAGATTTTTTCCCTCTGTTTTACTAAAGGTAATTAATACAAATGCTTATATGTATATATATATTATATATATATATATATATATATATATATATATGTGTGTGTGTGTGTGTGTGTGTGTGTGTGTGTGTGTATTGGGGTTCCTTAGGATGAGGAAAATTCTCAGGGGTGCCTCAAAGTGTCAAAGGTTGGGAAACACTGTGTTAGATAAATACAAAGGATATAGAAAAGATAAAAATACTTTTTAAGTATATCACGAATTTAATAATACGGGTCAATAGTAGCCCACTATACTAATCTAGACATTCATTATCAGGGCTTGCCCTTCCCCTGCCCACCTGTTAAGGTGTGTCTGTCAGGGGAAACCACCCACTAAAATGTCTGTCATTACCATCACAGCATTCTAGGATATGAAGTGCTATTGTAGTACAAATTTTACTTGGTATCTCCAGTGTTGGATGCAGTTCCTGTCTCCCCCTCCCCCCTCCCCCCCCCACCCCCCCCCACTCATTGGCTGGGGGTCTGTCAGGGGGTAACCACCCACTAATATGTCTGGTATTACCATCACAGCATTCTAGGATGTGCAAGTGCTATTGTAGTAAAAATTTTACTTGGTGTCTCCGATGTTGGATGGAGATCCTGTCTCCCCCTCCCCTTCCCTCTTTCCCCCCACTCGTTGTGGGGTGTCTCTCAGGGGGGTAACTACCCACTAAAATGTCTGGCATTACCACCACAGTACTCTAGGATGTGCAGAACTATTGTAGTACAGATTTTACTTGGTATCTCCATGTTAGATGCAAATCCTGTCTCCCCCTCCCCCTCCCCACTCCCTGTGGGGTGTCTGTCAGGGGGTAACCACCAACTAAAATGTCTGGCATTACCGTCACAGCATTCTAGGATGTGCAGTGCAATTGTAGTACAAATTTTACTTGGTATCTCCAATGTTGGATGCAGATCCTGCCTCCCCCTCCCCACTCGTTGTGGGGCGTCTGTCAGGGGGTAACCACCCACTAAAACGTCTGTCATTACCACCACAGTATTCTAGGATGTGCAGTGCTATTGTATTGTAAATTTTACTCGGTATCTCTTAAGTTGGATCTAGATCCAATTAACCCCCCCTTTTCAGTGCATCTGTCAGGGGGAACCCACCCTCCAAAATGTCTGTCACTGGTCATTCTATAATCAGTAGAGTCTGCAGATATATTATATATTAGTTTCATCTGGTATCTCATATATTGGATCTAGACCCAAAATCTAACGAGCAATTAGTGGTGCTTGTTAAGTAAGCCACCCATATATTTTCGGCAGACGGTCAGTTTCACAGTTTACAAGTCTACTCCTAAATACCAGTAGGGGTTACAGTCGGTATCTCGTTCGTTGTATCTCAATGGTCCGGGCTGCCGGACTATTTCTTTAGTGTTCAAGTGTGCTTTTGAGATTTTGGTTTTGGAACTTGTTGGGTAAGTAGTCAATAAGATTGTCTATTTACCATAGTATTGTGAGATTTGTTGGTTGGTTTTTACATTTTTACACTGTTGAAAGGACCCAAGTAGCCTATAGGTTTTGTGAAATGTGTTGGCTAGTTTTTACCTTGTATCGATACTGTTCCATTAGTCTACTAGTGAATTTTAGAGGGGATGGTGGCTTCCATTTTGATCAGTGAGTTAAATGTGATAGCTACAAGACTCTGTATTTTTTAACCTGAGATCTGCTAAATAATGGGAACTGAATTTAGAGATACTACTTTATTGCAGGAGTCTAACTTCGTGGAGTTAATATAACTTTGATGTAGTTGTGATGCTGAAATATTTTTATTCAGAATTTTTACAGTATTTCACAGATTGCCAGAGTTATAAAATTAAAGAGATATTTATATGTAGGAAGACTGTTCCAAAGTAGTCACATTTACTGCGACGTATTGCGATTTTTAGTCTAAAATTTAGTTAAAAATCCTGCGTTCACTGGTAATAGAAGTAGTTCGAATAATGGCTTTGCATCACTTTTAGTAAGGTTTATTTGAAAATGATCGGCCAGCAGATAAAGTATAGGATTAACAATACTTTAGTTAGTTCCTTTTTTATGCTTCAATATTGGTAGCATGTGGTTGTTTACTTAACACGAGGAGAGTAGCGTTCTTACTAGGGAACAGTCGCTTAAGTGGTTGATCTAGATGTTGATTTTATCATGGTTGATTATCAATTTAGACTTCGTATATTTAAGGAAGCCAGTCTCATTACTGTACCCTCCAGTTTGTGCTTGGTTATAAGTTATGCATATATCACAAGATTGATTAAATTACATGCGTTTGACTGGTGTGCCAATAGCAGGAAATGATAAACCAAGCTTCTTGCAGGTCACTTAGATTCATGAGCGGATCTCAAAAATAAACCAATTTAGTTTAATATCAAGGTGGATTACTACAAATCCTTTACAGTAATTTTTAGTACTTATTTGCATACCACATGTCAAAATTGTGAAAGTAATACTCTGGAAGTGTTTGCAATTGTTTATTACATAGACCTAATTCATGAATGCTAAGAACTGACAATTAAACGTAGTAAGTGCTTAGCAAGTTCTTGTCCAGCGCAACATTGAAGTACTGGCAGTAGTTGAAACCAGTGTTGTCAACTGTAGGGTAATTGCCCTATGCGTAGGGTAATATGGGCAAAATCTTAGACAGCAGGGCAATATTTTCAAGTGTAGGTAATTGAAACAAGGTAGTTGTTCCAATACGAATACAAACCATCGGTTCTTTACAATAGGAATGTAACTTGCGGCAGCTGGAACCGGTCGCAAGCTTCGAACAAGGGAGTTCAGTAGTTAACTGCTTGTCCGTCAGTCCGCGCACTGCGTGACTGGGAGGTGAAGATCCTCTTTGATTTCAGCCGCCGACGGAGACAGACGTGTTGTTCGCTCTCTGCCCGCTATCGTCGTACGCTTTGTATCTTCTCAAACTTGGTTTGCTTTGTGTGTATGGTAAAATACTGTAAGTACGTGTGCTTTGTATTTCATTATTGACTTTTGCTATGGATTCCCGTGAGCTGGAGACATCCCCACACCCCCCCATCAGCCGCAGAGTTTGCCTTGGTGTGGAGGGCCGCAAGTGTGGGGCCTTCCGCTTTTTTCCAGAAGTGGATCCTCATGAATTGTGTACTCTGTGCCGAGGGCGCGAATGCTCTCGGGCCGAGCCCTATGATTTGTGTAATTCTTGGTCGGAGGAGCAGTGGGTGTTCTGAGGGTAGGAGGAAGCGACATAAGCCTGTCAGGGAGTCTTCCGAGGGATCTCCGGCGACGCCCTTGGTCACAGACGTGTTGTCTTCCTTCCTGACGCCATCTCAGCTTCCACGTATGGCTCCTTCCCCTTTTGGGGGGGTTTCTCATTCCTTCTCTTCGCCCGATCCTTTGAGCGTAGAGGAGGGGGCGAGGTACCCCGACATTCAATTGTACCTGGGGTCTTCCATTCGTTCGGGGTGGGGCTTGTCCCGGCTTGTGCGAGGGGGAACCCCTCCTTCTAACCCGATCTTTGCCTCCTCAGGTGCTCCTGCTGCGGGCGACGACCTCAGCCAGGTATGGTTCTCGCTGGGCCTCCAGGGGACGCCGAGCATTCGGGGGCTGTTGCATCACCTGGCAGTTGGTTGGTTGGTTGGTTTTATAAAGTTTAGGTGTAACACCAAGCACTGGGATAGCAAAGGCCATTCAGCGCTTACTGTATAACTATGAAATTATAAGACGTGTTATATCATATAGAGCAGGTTTATTTCTTTGAGATATTTTACTATATTTTGAAGTGGGGCATTTTCTCCCAATAGTTCTTCAAGTGGTATGTTATATATGTTGTTGGATCTTCGTTTTCTTTCGAATTTATTGCATTTAGTTACTAGATGACGGACTGTGACCAGAGTACGACAATGGTCACAGTAAGGGGCCTGTCTTCCCTCGCCTTACAACATCAAGTATTTGTGTGTTAAGTATGTGTGTCCTATTCTTAATCTTGTTAATATGACATCTTCCCTTCTTTGACATTGTTGTCTATTCCAAGGTTTTACAGATGGTTTAATATGCTTTAATTTATGATTCAATTCTAGCCATTCTTTTTCCCATTTTGATTGACAGTATTCATTTATTGTTGTTTTAATGTCATTGTAAGGAATTTGTATTTGTTCCGATACGTAATACAAACCCTCGGTCCTTTAACAATAGGAAGGTAACTAGCGGCAGCTGGGACGGTCGTAAGCTTCGAACAAGGGGAGAACGGTAGTTAACTGCTTGTCCGATCGTGCGCGTGGGCGTGAAGAATCACTTTTGCTTTCGGCCGCGGGTGTGAAGGATGTGTTCGTCATCGCTCTCTGCCCGCTTCATCGTCGTATGCTTTGTTTATATTGTGTTTTCTACTAATGGTTTGTTTGACTTGAAAATGAAACTGTAAGTACACTGTTTTCATTTTCATTACTTAATTATGAGCCAACATGGAGCTATCGCCGTAGATGCGGCGATTTCTGCTCTTTTCATGAAATTGATACCCTTGAATTATGTCTCGGTGCCGAGGGCGGGCGCGCTCGCGCCGAGTCATGTATTTTGGGCGAAAGTGTGTAATTGAAAGATGTAAGTACTCTTTTCATTATTTTTTGCCCTGTGCGTTCGTTGCGGAGAGCGTGATTGCGCTCGGCACGAGCCTCTTATTTTTATGGATAGAATGCATGAAAGTGGATTCACAATGCAGTGTTCTGTTTCAATTTCATATATTTTTTATGATAGCATCATATTATTATGGATCAAGTTTCCGCTCTTACCCGGGAATTGATCTTTCCCCCTTTAAGTTCTATGAAGTGAATCGCAAGTGCAGTATTCTGTTTCATTTTCATATTACTTTTCACTGCTGTGCGGGGGTAGAGGAAGCGAAGGTCTGCCAGGAAGTCGTCGGAAAGCTCTCCCGCGACTCCCTTGGTATCCGATTCTTCGTCTTCTTTCCTGACCCCCGCTCGAGCTTCCTCGTTGTATTTTGTATTTGGGGTCTTCCTTGCGTTCGGGATGGGGCATGTCTCCCCCCCGTGCATGAGGGAACCCCTCTTACTAATCTGTCTGTGCTACCGCAGGTGCTACATCCGTGGGAGACGACCTTGGACAGGTATGGACCACTGCGGCTGCAGGGTGTGCCTAGCATCCACGATTGCTGCAGCGTCTATCGAGGTCTGGGGCGGTGACCTTGGCACGGTCTACACTACAACCTCCATGGCCGCTTATGCTGCTTCCCCCTGCTGGTCTACACTCCCCCTCCCCATGCTGTGTCGGTGACGCCGTCTGGCGCTACTAGGGCCGGTTGCCGCCGTACCGAGTGGGGGTATGCCGCCACCGCCTGTGTTTTCTTGTTGCCTGCCCCAGACTTCCGCTGTTCCATCAGCTCGCCCCTGGACCGGCCGCCAGTACCCAGGTTCCCGCTGGCTGCCGATGACTACGAGGCGATGGCTGGGCCTGCCGTACCTGCCGCTGATGTTGTTGCTGGCCCAGCCACTCGCGCCGCTCCTGTGAGGCGTGCTGTGCGTGACGCTCCTGCTTTGCTGGTCCCCCCCCTGCTGGTGCCTGGTCCTGTGGTGTGGTGCGTTGCTGGCCTGCTGTTGATGTTCCTGCCGCTCCTGCCGTGCCTGCCCCTGCCCACGTCGTGTCGCGTCATGGAAGTGCTGCCCCAGACCCAGGTCTTTCCGGACAGGTTCAGTCGGGGCGTGTTGCTTCGGCAATTGGCCCGGCTCCTCCGTGGATGGAAGACCTGACGTCCGTCCTGAGAGAGCTGACGAAGAAGAGGAAGGTGTCGTCGTCGTCTTCATCGTCTTCTTCGTCGTCTGCTGCCGCCTCTCCCCCTTCGACTTCTAAGGCTTCCAAGCCGAAGAAGAAGAAGGCTGCCTCCCCCCCCCCCCAAGAAGGCTCCTTCGGGACCTTCGAAGGGCCCATCTCACTCCGGTGTGACGGGGGGTTCTTTTGCTGGTCCTCCTGCTCCTTCGGGAGCGGGGCCCGTCTCCCCTTCCGTAAGGAAGAGATAGACGGGGACCAGAGGAGTATCGGTTAGCACTGGTACTTCCTCGCCTGGTGCTAGCGGCAATGCCGCTACGCCAGGTTCCGGCTCGGTCTCTCGTTCGCGGGAGATCCCGAGTGTACGCTCTCCCTCGGGAGACCGTGCAGCCAAAGTTTCGGCGCCAGAGTTCGCTCGGCGCCAAGACCGTGGCACGGAGCAGAAGGCTGGTGAGAGCCGCTCAGGTGACTCTCGCCAGGCCAGCGGCCGCTCTCACAGCGACCAGCTGGTAACCCGGGTTTCCCCCCTAAGCAGACTCCTTCGGGAACTTCTAAGGGCTTGTTCCACGCCGTGGGACGGGGGGGGGGGGGTTCTTCTGTCGGTCCTCCTGCTCTTTCGGGAACAGGGTCCGTCTCCTCTTCCACAAGGAAGAAGAAGACGGGGACCAGAGGCGTACCGACTACCACCGGTACTTCCTCGCCTGGTGTTTGCGGCGCTGCCGCTACGCCAGGTTCCGGCTCGGTCTCTCGTTCGCGAGAAGTTCCGAGTATACGATCTCCCGCGGGAGAGCGTATAGCCAAAATTTTGGCGCCAGAGTTTGCTCGGCACCAGGACCGCGGCACGGAGCAGAAGCTGGTGAGAGCCGCTCATGTGACTCTCGCCAGGCCAGCGGCCGCTCTTGCAGCGACCAGCTGGTAACCCTGGTAGACGTGACGGTCTCTGACCAGCCACGGGCTGAGGCTGGGAATAGGGTCCCCCGACCATCGGTACCAACCTTGGCTGAGGTAACCAGCGGTTGACGCGCGTGAGGACGCTCACCGGTCTCACCGCGAAAACGAGCTCTGCAAGTCACCTGACCGCCGCTCCCACAGGGACCGCGCGGATAGGGCGACCAGCAGCAGCTCGTCTGACGCACGGGACCGGGGTCGACGTGCTCAGTCGAGCCGCTCGCCACAGGTGAGCGGCACGGCCAGGCCTGCAGATCGATCCCCACCGCGGGTTGGTGATTGCTGCAGCCCCCCACGTACGCTGGTCCTGCCAGCGAGCGGGGGGGGGGGGGACAGCGTCAGGTCTGTCTCTCCACTACCTTAAACCTTCCTCGGGTACGCGGGGGAAGAGCGAGTAGCTAGGAGTGATCGTGAGAGGTGCGCCGCTCACGATCTCGTCACGACGCCGCACGTGCCACGTATAGTCTTAGGACCAGCCAGGACGTACGCGCAAATGATTGGAGGTGACCGTCAGGGGGGGAGGGGGTAGCGTCAGGTCTGTCTCTCCGATACCTTCAACTTCCTCGGCATACGCCGGGAAGAGCGAGGTATATAGGAGTGATCGTGAGAGATGCGACGCTCACGATCCCGTCACGACACCGCACGTGCCAGGTATGGTCTTAGGACCAGCCAGGACGTACGCGCAAGTGATTGGAGGCAACCGTCAGGGATCTGTTGCTGGTCCTTCTTCTGAAGGAGGAGGGTCTTGGGAGCTGCTCTTGTTTGGAGGGACTGGACGGTTCCCCTACTCCTCAAGACGCTGTAACTTCCGAGATTCAGAGTAACTTTGCCCAGGTTATTGCACTGATTCGTCAGCACAACGACCTGGGGAGAGAATCGCCGCTCCACGGCTCAAGTCGTTCTCGAGCCCGAGTAGGGAACCAGACTGACGGTGGGCTTGCCGCGATAGAGCTTCTCGACTCTGTTCTGAACCAGGAGAGCCTCTCGTCTCCGGACGAGAAGGCTCACTCAGGTCTAGCCGGTCGGGCAAGCTGCTTCCCCTCCTCTGCTGCGACAGCGGCGTTTTTTTTTTTTCGGAGTATTGCAGCTCTTCCTCCCCCCCCCCCCCCCCCCCCCCACCCCCCCCCCCCCCCCCCCCTTCCGTCCTCCTGAGAGGTTTCGATCTCGACGAGGACTGGAATGAGTCAGAGGACGGTTTTGGCTCTCCTGTCAGGTGTCAATCAGCCCCACCCAGACGAAGTTCACAGTGGTGGCAGATGCTTACCTACAGCACGAGTTCGTGACCCTCCTCGGGGGGGAGGGGGGTGGGAGGAAGGCCATCACCGCAAGGTGATGGCTGCTCCTACTCTCGTCTCCAAATGCTAGTGCCGCAGGAAGGGCGAGCAATATCCTTTTCCTTCCCCATTCCCTCTCTCCTTACGGTTACGAGGGAAAGGGGTAGGATCCTACAGACTTCTCTGTAGGATCCCACGATTGGGGACTGCGCTACCAGGGGGACCTTCGGGTCCTACCTGACGTAACCCCGGTCGTGGAGGAGGGACCCTGCACCATCTCCGATTTCTACGGGAATCGAGAGGACAACCAACCGATATTCGTTTAACGAATCCGGTGGGGGTTTCGCTGGGGGCTTAGAATTCTGCAGAATTTCTAGCACACATGGCGAGACCACTGTCCAAGGGAGTTAGACGAGTATTCCCGATAATTGTTACCACGATAATCGGGGATCTCGCCGAATGCTCGAATTCCTGGAGTTCTTAGCGTTGGAAGAAGACTGTCGCCGAAGGAAGATATCTCACAGTGGCGGCCAGCCCTGGATTAGAGAGAACGGACGGGAATATCCAGTTTGGCTTGAATTTTCGTCTTCGTTATTCTGTGCACCATTGAAGCTTTCCTTCGGGGAAGACTTCTCCTTCTCTCTCTTTCTTAGAGATTGAAGGCGGTCGATCTCCAATCCTTATTTTGTTTTCTTGAAGGGAAAGAATTTGATGGAGATCGTTGTTCAGAATCCTACAAATATACTATGTATATTAACCTTGCGACATGATTCTGCTAAGCAGTTGAATGGTCCGAGGGGTAGGCGCATATCCTGGTTACTCTACGGATTGCGACGTAGACGAGAAGTATTCTAATTGAACTGCAACTCGGGGTTGCCTGCAACCTCCCTGGAGTTTCCAGTTTCAATTTTATATACTTATGGTGTTGTCACAACAACACCATTTAAACTTTTATATTTACCGAAATTTGTTTCGCATAAATAAATAATGCGCGCATATCTTTTATGCTCGGTAGTTCTAGCCGAACGCATTCCTTCGTAGAAAGGATTACTTGGCAACTCAGGATGACGAGTCAGCGACAGCTACTGCGTATTGAATTGCCCGAGGCATTTCAGTACCAGCTGCCGCTTCGAGATGCACAGTTGGTTATGTCTTTCTCACCTGCTTTGATTGAATACCAACCGTATCTCTGCCCAACAATCACGGACTTAAGTCTCTGATTAACGGGGATTCTCGCATACATGAATGACCATCTACTGCTGTGACACTAGTATTCATCGTCTTCGGTATTGCGAGAATTTAAAACAGAGATATTTATTCGACTCATCTTTCTGTTTACCGCACGGTAACAGAATTCTGTAATAGTCTCTTGCTGCATCGTATCGCGATAATGCGAATGATTTTTGCGGAATCTGAGTTTGTCCTCAAAATATCTCGTATTCGGAGGTGTGCAATTGTTCATTGTTCACCCCGGATTAGCAGATGTATTGAAAGACATCGCCTACTCCTACACCTGCCAGCTCTACTTCCAAACGTTCAGCCCATGAGAAGCAGTTCTTCAGGCGGCTCTCCCCTGTGTTTCATTACTGAAGAACGCCCCGCTTTCATTGCACACCGGACAGCAATGAAATGGCGGTTAGCGTTTTCAGTCATTTGTAAGCACAGGTTCAGAATCTTGAGATTCCTTCTCTCGATTCAGCTGGAAGACGTAGGTTGCATTCATTGCCTACCTTCGTCTTCAACGTCACATAGTGTTGTTTCTCCTTAAGCTGAGATTTAACGTCTATGAGATTATCTTGCCATCAGGGACCTCGGTCTTTTGAAGGCAATTGACTTTCGCCTTTTGAGCTTATGCATTAAGAGAATCATCACCTCGCCGTCCGGCATCGGTGACTAACAAATATATTATTTGTTTGGTCTCTCAGCATAACTCTTTAAAGGGCGAAGGTCACGTGACTTACCCGGATGCTTGGACAACTTGCCTCACTACCGATTCCGAACCAGTCAGTCGGCAGCTGTCAGAGCGCCCGAGTCAGTTACGAACTATGCTGTGGACTTAGTTCGGTTGTTCCAGAGCAATCATTACTTCGTCTTAATAGCTTATCAGTATGAGTACTGTACATAACCAAAGTCGAGAAGAGGGATAGGTCATACGACTATTCCCTTCTTTTCGTCTTAGGTAACTGCATGACTTTTCTTGCGAAGTCAAGCACAAGGGGATGGGGATTTGTGACGCTCGATTTCGTACCGATCTTCGTAGCGAAGACTCAGAACCCTTCGGTAACTGACGATTGGTTCGAGTCCTTCACAATTCCCTCCCTAATGGACTTCACCGCCTCCGATACGAAGGCTATGCTGCTTTGTCCTGTGAAGGCGCGACGGAGCTGTCTGAAGAAACTCGACACCCAGGATGAGTGTGGACGCCTCTTCATCATTCTCTCGCGTTCCGCAAGAACTTCTCTGTGGCGCAGGTAGTGAAGGCAGGGGCCTGGTCCAACCGGACCGCATGCATCTCCTTCTACCTTCGGGATATTGCCCACAGGTCCTTGGATCTTTTTCCTTGGGAACCGTGGTGGTTGCTCAACACGTCGTGTAGTTAACCCAGACCCTCGCAGGCTGAACAGCATCGAGTCCTGGTGTGACCGTAAGAATGGATGAGTGAATGAGAGTGTGACTGGCTCCTCTTCCCATCTTTTTCTCCCCTCTACCTCTGGGTAGAGGGACACAGTCGTCACCCTGCTGGGTAAGGACGAGATGCAGGTGAGCTACTCAATAGAGCACCATCCTATCCCTTTCAGTAGGGATAGGAGTAATATCCCCCCTCACCCCCACTTTCCTCCAAACAAGGGGGGGAGGAAGTGGATGCCAACTTGAGACAAACCCATCATTTTATGATT
Organism: Macrobrachium nipponense; assembly: GCF_015104395.2. NCBI lineage: Eukaryota > Metazoa > Arthropoda > Malacostraca > Decapoda > Palaemonidae > Macrobrachium > Macrobrachium nipponense. The sequence goes on along the minus strand of NC_087210.1, from coordinate 78,433,378 downwards.
GTCTCTTGCAAACAGGAACAAGTTTTTGCTTGCTGGTACGAAGAGATATGCTTGCCTCTCTCTTAGTACTTGGCCCAGAGGTCTGACCATTGATCCTGCGGTGCACACCCCGATCAATCGGACAGAGGTTTGGATCCCTCCCCTGCTCTTACGACCAGGGAGGCACTCCAGGGTTGGACGAACACCAGTCTGTTCACCAAAAAGACTCAGATTCCTCCCTCCAATAAGTGAGTCTTCCTATTGTTAAAGGACCGAGGGTTTGTATTACGTATCGGAACAAATGACAATTTGTCGAAAATTGCATTTTTTTTCCCTAAACCTAACTACAAAACCTGAGGGTTCCTTTACATATAGTCCCACCTCATGCCACCCCTCACTCTGCAACTTTTTGCATGGGCCTAAAGCAAAAGTGATTCTTCACCTCTCGCCCGCGCACGATTGGACAAGCAGTTAACTACCGTTCTCCCCTTGTTCGAAGCTTACGACCGTCCCAGCTGCCGCTAGTTACCTTCCTATTGTTAAAGGACCTCAGGTTTGTATAGTTAGGAAAAATGCAATTTTCGACAAATTGTCATTTTTTTTATAAGACTCCTTTTTTACTGCCTTTTTGGCTTCTTTATCCACCTCTTCATTACCCTTTATGCCCACATGGGAAGGGACCCAACATAGTTTTATATTTATAGATTTCCGTTTTACTAATATCTATCCACTCCCTTATTTCTTCAATTACGGGATGAGAAACTGTGTATTGTCTTAGCACTTCTAAAGCACTGTAAGAATCCGTGTATATTACAAATGTATCGTTTGCCTTTCCCACCATAAAGGTATGTTTTATAGCCTCTAATATAGCATTTATCTCTGAAGTGAATGTCGAGCATATTTTTGGAATTTTTTCCCTTATTTTTATATTTTTTGTTACTACAGCATAGCCTACACCCTCCTTCGACTTGGAACCATCTGTATAAATACTAATATCCCGTTTGTTTTTCCTGGTGTGACAGAAATTCACTCTTTAATTGTGCATCTGTTACCTTCTTATTAAATGATTTCTCACAGATTTCTACTTTAGCATGTCTCCACGGAGGTATTTTAGGAGTGGTTATTTTTGATATGCTACTTGTTCCTAATTTTAGATGTTCTATGTCAGGTTTTAATCTATTCTCCAATGGTTTAGAGGCTCTTGGTTTATTGTCATAATTATTTGTTATGTTCTTCATATATTTGGTGTTTGGATTACCATTAAGGTTATTTATTTTAGCTATATATTTTAATCCTATTTCTTCTCTTCGTACTTTCAGGGGATCTATTCCTGCTTCTACATACAGACTTTCCATGGGGGAAGTTCTGTAGGCTCCAGTGCATAGTCTAATACCCATGTTATGTATGACATCCAGTTTTGCTGCTCCAGTCACCCATGGACTGTTGACCACCACCACCACCGTCTCGACCCCGGGGTATGCCGCGCCTCCTCACCTGGCGTATACCCAGCATATTACCACGGTAACACACTCAGCTGCGGTGCAGGCCCCAATTGCTGGTTTCCCGAGGAGGGTCATGCCACCACCGCCCGGGTTCGCCGCTCTCGCCTCAGCCCCCGACTTTCGGTGCCCCAAGAGTTCGCCCCTGGACCTTCCACTTGTACCCAGGATGTCATTGATTTCTGTTCCGCCTCCTGCTGTACCTGACGTTCCTGCCGTGCCTGCCGCTCCTGCCGTGCCTGCCGTGCCTGGACCATCCCCTGCCGACATCGTTCCTGCCCGTGGTGTTACTGCCCCAGTCGCAGGTCCTTCCGGACAGGTGCAGCCGGCCCGTGTTGCTTTGGCAATAGCACCGGCTCCATCCTAGATGGAGGACCTGACGTCTGTCCTGAGGAAGCTGACGAAGAAGAGGAAGAGGAGGAAGGTGTCGTCGTCGTCTTCTTCGTAGTCGCCTGCTGCCGCCTCTTCCCCTTCAACTTCCAAGGCTTCTAAGCCAAGGAAGAAGGCTGCCTCCTCCCCCCCTAAGAAGTCTCCTTTGGGAACTTCCAAGGGCCATCTCACTCCGGTGGGAAGGGGGGTTCTTCCGCTGGTTCTCCGTGGGGCCCGTCTCTCCTTCCGCAAGGAAGAAGACGACAGGGACCAGAGGGGTACCGGCTAACACTGGTACTTCCTCACCTGGTGCTAGGGGTTCTGCCGCTACACCAGGTTCTGGCTCGGCCTCTCGTTCACGAGAGGTACTGAGTGTACGGTCATCTGCGGGTGACCGTACAGCCAAGGCTCAGGCTTTAGAGTTCGCTCGGCGCCAGGACCAAGGCACGGAGGGAAAGACTGGCGAGAGTCGCTCAGGTGACTCCCACCAGGCCAGCAATTGCTCTCGTAGCAATCCGCAGGTAACCAGGGTTGACGCGACAGTCCCAGACCGGCCGCGGGCTGAGGCTAGGAAGAGGTCCCCTCGATTGCAGGAATCAGCCTCGAGGAGGAGCGGGGAAGAAGTCGAAGAGAGGCGGGAAACGCTAGGGACGGCGTTACCCCCCACCTGCTGCCGGAAGTGGGGGGGTGCCTGGCGAGCCATTGGGCAACATGGCAGCGCTACGGAGTGGAGACCTGGATAGTAGACGTGCTTCGGGAGGGGTATCTACTACCCTTCGAGTCTCAGCCACCCCTCACCTCCAACCCAGTCCACCTTCAGACCTACGTACCTGGAACATCAAAGGACGTAGCCCTTCGGCAGGAAGTCCAAGCCATGCTGAGCAAGGGAGCTGTGGAGATCATCAGGGATCGTTCAACGGGCTTCTACAGCCGTCTTTACCTGGTGGAGAAGTCTTCGGGGGCTGGCGCCCGGTGATAGATCTCTCCCCCCTGAACAGATTTGTTCGCCAGTCTCGGTTCACAATGGAGACGGCACAGTCTGTGCTCGACTCCATCAGGGAGAAAGACTCCATGCTTTCAGTGGACTTGAAGGACGCGTATTTCCAGATACCCGTCCATCAATCCTCAAGGAAGTACCTCCGCTTCATCCTCGACGGGAAGTTGTACCAATTCAGGGCACTTTGCTTCGGTCTCTCAACCGCCCCACAGGTGTTCACGCGAGTGTTCACTCTGGTGTCTGCTTGGGCCCACTTGTCCGGGATACGTCTTCTGAGGTATCTCGATGACTGGTTGGTCCTGGCGAGTTCGCCGCAATCTGGGGATCGTGGTGAACTTTGAGAAGTCCGATCTCGAGCCCAAGCAGAGGATGAAGTACCTGGGTATGCTGATCGACACGGTAGGAGGGCGAGTCTTCCCCGCAGACTCGCGGATCAGCAGATTCAGGGAGGCAGCCTACCAGTTCCTGTCTCGGCAAGAACAGTCAGCTCAGCAGTGGCAAGTCATGATGGGCCACATGTCGTCACGCGAGAAGTTAGTCCCTCACGGGCGTCTTCACCTGCGGTCTCTTCAGTGGAGACTAAAGGGGAGTTGGTCACAGGCAACAGACCCACCTTACTTCCCCGTGTCCCTCACGGAGGAGGTGAGGCAGGACCTAGCCTGGTGGCTGGACGACAGGAATCTCTTAAGAGGAGTGCCTCTTTGCACTCCCCCCTCCCCCCGGAGATGTTGCTGTTTTCAGACAAATCAACAGAGGGATGGGGCGCACACCTGGAGGAGTTGCTGGCTGCAGGAGTGTGGGATCGTCACGACAAGAACCTTCACATCAACGTCCTGGAGCTCAAGGCAGTGTTCCTCGCTCTCCAAGAGTTCCAGGACCGCTTGATGGGACACTTGGTGTTGATGTGTGACAACACCACAGTAGTGGCATACGTCAACAAACAGGGGAGCCTAGTGTGCCTCCCGTTGCACCAGTTGACGTTGCAGGTGCACGAGTGGGCCACGGCCCCACTCGGTAGAGCTGTCAGCTTGCTACATTCCAGGCAAGAGGAATGTAGTGGCAGACAAGCTCAGCCGTCGGGATCAGGTGATAGGGACCGAATGGTCTCTACACCCAGACGTGGCGGAAAAGCTCTTCAACCTGTGGGGGCGTCCAGTAGTGGATCTGTTCGCCACCCGGCACAACAGAAAACTTCAGGTTTTCTTCTCGGCCGTGCCGGACCCATGGGGAGCTGCAGAGGACGCTCTTCAACACCCGTGGGACAACCTCTTCGACTACGCCTTTCCCTCATTCTGCCTGATTCGCATGGTGATCAGCTGAGTGCTGGTCACCCCGAATCTTTGGATGATCCTGGTGGCTCCCAAATGGCCCCAGACCATTTGGTACCCGGACCTGCTGGCTCTGCTTGCAGAAGCACAGAGAGATTCCCCCTTGGCACAACCTTCTCGTCCAGCCACACGTGGAACGGTACCACCAGTCAGTCCAGTCTCTACATCTTCAAGGCTGGCTGTTATCCACCATCTCTTGCGAGCGAGAGGCTTTTCTCACCGAGCAGCAACAGAGATGGCTGGGTATGTCAGACAGTCCTCTGCAGCGGTGTACCAGGGAAAGTGGGCCGTCTTCTGTGGTTGGTGTCGTAGACTGAGTCTATCTCCTCTCAGAGCCACTCTTCAGCAGGTAGCGGATTTCCTCGTATTTCTTCGCAGAGACAAGCTCCTCTCTGTCCCCACAGTCAAAGGATACAGAGCCGCCCTGACCCTAGTCCTGAAACGGGAGTGGATATCTCGAATTCGTTCGAGATCTCCCTGCTTATGAGGAGCTTTGAGAGGTCTGCCCACCCAGGGAACTCAGGACCCAGGGGTGGGACGTGACTCTCGTCCTTAGGAGTCTGACTCGAAGTCCCTTCGAGCCACTCCAAGAGTCGTCAGACAGGGATCTGACCCTCTAGACCCTCTTCTTGCTGGCCCTGGCATCGGTGAAGAGAGTAGGGGAACTGCATGGTCTTTCCTTCAACGTCAAGCACTCCAGGGGATGGGGATCTGTGACACTCGATTTCGTCCCAAACTTCATAGCGAAGACTCAGAATCCTTTGGTCCCTGACGACTGATTCGAGTCTTTCACAATCCCCTCCCTAATGGATTTCACCGACAACGATGCGGATGAGATGCTGCTCTGTCCTGTGAGGGCGCTACGGCGCTATCTGAAGAGAACTTGGCACCTCAGGCCTGAGTGTCGACGCCTCTTCGTTAGCACCGGGGTGACCAAGAAAGAAGTATCCAAGAACACACGTTCTTTCTGGCTGCGTGAGGTGATCAGGAGGGCGTACGAAGCTGATGGTAGCAACGACATCCGTACCCTTCGTCCGAGAGCCCACAAGTCAGAGGTATTGGTCCTTCCCTTGCATTCCGCAAGAACTTCTCCGTGGCGCAGGTCCTGAAGGCAGGGGTCTGGTCTAACCAGACCACCTTCACCTCCTCTTACCTTCAGGATATAGCCCACAGGTCCTTGGACACTTTTTCCTTGGGACCCGTGGTGGCTGCTCAACACGTGTAGCTTACCCAGCACCCGAGCGGACAGAACAGCATCACATCCTTGTGTGACTGCATGAATGGATGAGTGAATGAGTGTGTGACTGGCTTCTCTTCCCCATCTTTTCCTCCTCCTCTACCTGTGGGCAGAGGGACGCAGTCGTCACTACGCTGGAACAGGAAGCGATGCAGGTAAGCTACTCGATCGAGCCCCATCATATCCCTTTCATTAGGGATAGGAGCGATTATCCACCACTTCCCCTGACAAGGGGGGGGGGGAAGTGGAAGCCAACAAGAGACAAACCAATGACTTCATATTGCCTCTTGCAATAGGAACAAGTTCTTGCTTGCTAGTTTTAAGAGGTACGCTTGCCTCCCTCTTATTACTTGGGTGCAGAGGTCTGCCCATTAATCCTGCGGTACATACCCCAACCTGCGGTACATACCCCGATCATTGGGCAGAGGCTAGGATCCCTCCCTCTGCTCTTACGACCAGGGAGGGAACCAAGGTTGGACGGACACCAGTCTGTTCTTAGACTCAGATTCCACCGATGGTTTGTATTCGTATCGGAACTAATAACAATTTGTCGAAAATTGTATTTTTCCTAACTATACAAACCTGAGGTCCTTTACACATAGTCCCACCTCATGCCACCCCTTACTCTGTTTTTTCCTGGGCCTCAAGCAAAGTGGATCTTTACATCCCAGTCGCGCGGTGCGCAGACTGTCGGACAAGCAGTTAACTACCGAACTCCCTTGTTCGAAGCTTACAACTGGTTCCAGCTGCCGCAAGTTACATTACTGTTGTAAAGGACCTCAGGTTTGTGTAGTTAGGCAAAATACAATTTTCAACAAATTGTTATATTTAGATTAATATGCTTATTAGTATTCATGATAATTCATATATACACAATCTAAAGGGTAATTTCTTGTCGCCTGTTGGGGGCGTAGGCTTAGAGGGGATGGCATCACTGGTTTAAACTGTCTTTGTTAACATTCATCTGACCAGAGGCTGTAGTTTCTCAGTGCTTCTAGGATAATTCTTAAGATTTTTTAACAATAGTTTAAACTGGGAATTAAGTGATGACCAAGACGCAAGTTTTCGTGAGGTTGGTTAGAATAAATCTTAAGTGCAATGCATTTAAGTAAATTTTTTTTAATGCCACTTCTCAACAGGCCTTAATTTAAGTAAAGATATGCTAGTTTTAAAATAACTGATTGCTGTAGACCGATAAAAAAACGAAAGGGGTTTATCACTAAAACTAACAAATTGGCCTGGTCATGATAGAGACGTTTTGAAAGAACGTGCACCACGTTATTCATAGATTGATAACTTTTTATAAAGTTACTGGGGAGTATAGTGGCAGGCATACATAATTAAAAAAAATATTCTCTAGACTTATAGTAATTCACGAACTTGGTTCACATGTAATTTCTATAAAAGATTCCGAGAGTAAAAAAATGGTAATACGTATAGTACTTCTAAAATGTCAAGTTATGTAAAGTTCTGCAGCAAACTGAAGTTTTAAAACTGTAAAGAGACCAAAAACAAACTGTAAAGGGAGACCAGTCTCATTGTTCTTTTAATTACACTAACTAGGTCTTGAAAGGTAATTGCCTGTATGAAGTTACTTACCATGGCGTTCAAACAATCTCATCCAAGCTGATCTGGTCCTTATTCCAAAGTGGCATCGCAACCAATACACTGCCATTAATAGATCACACTGGATTGAAGGCTTCTTAGTATAGGGTCTTTAAGTTGTTCCGATACGTAATACAAACCCTCGGTCCTTTAACAATAGGAAGTAGCTAGCGGCAGCTGGAACGGTCGTAAGCTTCGAACAAGGGGAGAACGGTAGTTAACTGCTTGTCCGATAGTCGCGCGGGTAAACAAATCACTTTTGCTTTCGGCCGTGGTGTGACAAGACGTGTTCGTCATCGCTCTGCCCGCTACTCATCGTATGCTTTGGTTTATATCATCCTTATTCTGGTTTGTCTGTAGAGTGAAAGAAACTTGTAAGTACAGTTTTTTCATTTTTGTTTATTACATTGATTGCGAATAAACAATAAGATGGATCAAGAGATGGAGCTTTCGCCGCGCCCGCAGTGTGTGTCCCGGGCTGGAGGGGCGTAAGTGCGGCGGATTTCGCTCCTTTGTGGACGTGGATCCACATGAATTATGTACACGGTGTTAGGGGCGAGAATGCTCCCGAACCGAACCTTGCATTACTTGTATTAAATGGTCCAAGGCGCAGTGGGTTCTGTACGAGGGTAGGAAGAGACGTAGGCCTGCAAAGGAGTCGTCGGAAAGCTCTCCAGCGACTCCTTTGGTAACGGACACCTCGTCTTCCTTCTTGCCCACCGGTCAGCCCCCACGTTCCGCGCCTTCCCCTGCGGGGGGTGGGGGGGGGGTAGCGAAGTCCTGTTCCTCACTCGATCCGTCGAGTGTGGAGGAGGGCGCTCTCTACCCGGATGTTCAGTTGTATTCGGGGTCTTCCGTCCGCTCTGGGTGGGGTTCGTCTCCCCCCAAGCGCGAGGAAACCCCTCTAACTCCCCCGACTGTTGCTTCCGCAGGTGTGCCTTCCGCGAGAGACGACCTTGGGCAGGTGTGGGAGTCGCTGGGACTGCAGGGAGTGCCAAGTATCAAGGGGCTGATCCAGCGGTTGGCGGGATCGGCAGTGGTCACACATGGTGTGGTGACCACTACCACTACGACACTCACTACTCCAGGGTACGCCGCCCCTCCGCACCTGGTTTACACTCCCCATGTGACTACGGTGACCCCGACAGCTGCGATTCAGATGCCACTCGCTGCCGTTCCAAGGAGGGGCGTGCCACCTCCACCTGGTTTCTTTGTGCTGCCGACCCCGGACTTCCGCTGCCCAAAAAGCTCCCCCCTGGACCTGCCTCCTGTGCCAAGAATGCTGGTGGCCGATAATAAGACGCTTGGGTCACCTGATCTTGCGGCCGTACCTGCCGCTACCACCGTTGCTGGCCCAGCAGCTCATGATGCTCCTGCTGTTCCAGCTGCTGTTGACGCTCCTGTTGTTCCTGCTGTTCCTGCTCCTGCTCTTGTCGTTCCTGCTCGTGGTGGTGCTGCTCCAGGCTCAGGTCCTTCCGGACAGGTGCAGTCGAGCCCTGTTGCTTCGGCAACTGCCCCGGCTCCGTCCTGGATGGAAGACCTGACGTCTGTCCTGCGAAGCCTGACGAAGAAGAAGAGGAAGGTGTCGTCGTCGTCTGCTGCCTCCTCCTCCCCTTCGACTTCCAAGGCTTCCAAGCCGAAGAAGAAGAAGGTTGCCTCCTCCCCCCCTAAGAAGGCTCCTTCGGAACCTTCTAAGGGCCCGTCTCGCTCCGGCGATTCGGGGGGCTCTTCTGCTGGTCCTCCTGTTCCTTCGGGAACAGGGCCCGTCTCTCCTTCTGCAAAGAAGAAGAAGACGGGGACCAGAGGAGTACCGGCTTCGGCCGGTACTTCCTCGCCTGGTGTTAGCGGCTCTGCCGCTAAGCCAGGATCCGGCTCGGCTTCTCATTCGGGAGAAGTACCGAGTGTACAGTCTCCTGCGGAAAATTGTGCAGCCAAGGTTTCGACGCCCGAGTTTGCTCGCCGTTAAGACCGAAGCACGGAGCAGAAGACTGGTGAGAGTCGTGCAGGCGACTCTCGCCAGGCCAGCGGATGCTCTCGCAGCGACCAGCCGGCAGCTTGGGCTGACGTGACAGTCTCCGACCGGCCACGGGTTGAGGCTAAGAAGAGGTCCCCCCGGCCGTCGGTACCAGCGGTTCGACGCGCTGCGAGGACGCTCACTGGTCTCACCGCGATAGCAAGCTCTGCAGGTCGCCTGACCGCCGCTCCCATCGGGACCGGGCGGATAGGGCGACCAGCAGCAGCTCATCTGACGCTCGGGATCGGGGTCAACGTTCTCAGTCGAGCCACTCGCCTCAGGTGAGCGGCACGGCCAGGCCTGCAGCTCGATCACCACTGCGGGTTGGTGATCGGCCACAGCCCTCCAAGCACGCTGGTCCTGCCAGCGAGCGAGGAGGGAGAGTCAGGTCAGCCTCTCCGGTACCTTCAACTTCCTCGGGATACGCCGGGAAGAGCGAGGTATCCAGGAGTGATCGTGAGGGGTGCGCCTCTCGCGATCCCGCTGCGACGCCGTACGCACCAGGCACGGTTTTTGGACCGGCCAGGACGTACGCGGAAGTAGCTGGAGGCGACCGTGAGGGGTCTGTCGCTGTTCCTCCTTCTGAAGGAGGAGGGTCTCGAGAGCTATTCTTGTTGGAGGGACTGGACGGTCCTACTCCTTAAGACGCGGTTACTCCCGAGATCCAGAGGAACTTTGCCGAGGTCATTGCGCTGATTCGTCAGCACAACGACCTTGGGGAAGGATCGCCGCTAGCACCTTCTGAGCCCACGTCCCGGCTCAAGTCATTTTGGGGCCCGAAGAGGGAACCCAAGATGACGGTGGGTCTGCCGCGATCAGAGCTTGCTGACTCGGTCCTGGACCAAGTGGAGAATCTCGTCTCAGGGCGAGAGGACTCGCTGAAGTCCGGACGGTCTTCCAAGCTACTTCCACCTCCTCTACAGCATCAGAGGTGATTTTATGTGCCATCGGAAGACCCGATACCACCTAAACAGGTTAACCCGGAGTTAGCAAGGCTGACTCCGGGTGTGTCCCTGCAGCAGCTCCTGTCAGAGAACCTCTGGTTCTCGCAGCAGGAGGCACTCGCCCTGGAATCTACCGCTATGGCAGCATTCCAGGCAGTCTCTTGGTTGGATCTGTGGTCCCTCACAGTATCCAAAGTCGCGGCTGGCTCCGGGAGTTCTGCTCTCGAAGACGACCCTTCATTCAGGAGCCATCTCTTACCTCGCCCATCAGACTGCTAACCTGTGGGCCAACTTGGTTCTTCGTCGTAAGGACGCAGTCCTTACCCGAGTGACCAAGGGGGCTGGGCATGAGGCGGCACTCGGTCTTCGCAACGGACCTATTAGGAGTTCCTCCTCTCTCTTTCCTGGAGAGATGGTGGACGCTGCGGTGGAGAGGCGGCGCACTGATGACAGTGACCGCCTCGAAGGTTTCTGGGCAACCTCAAGCTACTGCGGCTAAGCCTAAGAGTTTAGCTAGCGCTTCCTCGGCTGCTAAGACGGTTGCCCCGTCTAAGCCCCGTGTGAAGACTCCTGTTGCTTCGACTTCTGCTAAGGGAGGCCGAAACCAGCACTCCTCCCAGACCTCCTTTCCCCGAGGAGGTGATGGGAAGAAGTTGAAGCGAGGTGGGAAACGCTAGGGACGGCGTTCCCCCTCACCTGCTGCCAGAAGTGGGGGGGTGCCTGGCGAGCCATTGGGCAACTTGGCAGCGCTACGGCGCAGAGACCTGGATAGTAGACGTCCTTCGGGAGGGATATCTACTACCCTTCGAATCTCGGCCACCCCTCATCTCCAACCCAGTACATCTGCAAACCTATGCCCGGGGTTCATCAAAGGACAACGCTCTTCGACAGGAGATCAAGACCATGCTGACCAAACGAGCTGTGGAAATCGTAGAAGATCAGTCGCCGGGCTTTTACAGCCGCCTTTTCCTGGTGGAGAAGGCAACGGGGGGCTGGCGTCCAGTGATAGATCTCTCTCCCCTGAACCGTTTCATTCGCCAGACTCGGTTCACGATGGAGACAGCACGATCCGTGCTCGACTCCATCAGGGAGAACGATTTCATGCTTTCAGTGGACCTGAAGGACGCGTATTTTCAAATACCCATCCATCAGTTCTCCAGAAGGTACCTCCGCTTCATCTTCGACGGGATGGTGTACCAATTCAGGGCACTTTGCTTCGGTCTCTCAACCGCCCCACAGGTGTTCACGCGAGTGTTCACTCTGGTGTCTGCTTGGGCCCATTCGCATGGGATACGTCTTCTGAGGTATCTCGACGATTGGCTGGTCCTGGCGAGCTCCCGCTCACAGTTGCTGCAGGACAGAGATCGACTCCTCAAGTTTTGTCGCGATCTGGGGATTGTGATAAACTACGAGAAGTCCGATCTCGACCCCAAGCAGAAGATGAAGTACCTGGGTATGCTGATCGACTCGGTAGCAGGGCAAGTCTTTCCCGCAGACTTGCGGATCAGCAAATTCAGGGAAGCAGCCGTCCAGTTCCTGTCTCGGCAGGAACAGGCAGCTCAGCAATGGCAAGTCGTGATCGGCCACCAGTCGTCACTCGAGAAGTTAGTCCCTCACGGGCGTCTTCACCTGCGGTCTCTCCAGTGGAGGCTAAGGGAGAGTTGGTCACAGGCAAAGGATCCACCTTACTTCCCTGTGGCTCTCACGGAGAAGGTGAGGCAGGACCTAGCCTGGTGGCTCGACGACAGGAACCTCTTAAGAGGAGTGCCTCTCCGCACTCCCCCCCCCGGAGATGTTGCTGTTCTCAGACGCATCGACCGAGGGATGGGGCGCACACCTGGAGGAGTTGCTGGCTGCAGGTGTGTGGGACCATCACGACAAGCACCTTCACATCTATGTCCTGGAACTCAAGGCGGCGTTCTACGCTCTCCAAGAATTCCAGGACCGCTTGGTGGGACACTCGGTGGTGTTGATGTGCGACAACACCACAGTAGTGGCATACGTCAACAAGCAGGGGGGCCTAGTGTCTCTCCCGCTACAACAGTTGACCGTGCAGGTGCACGAGTGGGCCACGGCTCACTCAATAGAGCTGTCAGCACGCTACATTCCAGGCAAGAGGAATGTAGTAGCAGACAAGCTCAGCTGTCGGGATCAGGTGATAGGAACCAAGTGGTCCCTACACCCAGATGTGGCGGAAAGGCTCTTCAACCTGTGGGGCCGACCAGTTGTGGATCTGTTCGCCACCCGGCACAACAGAAAACTTCAGGTTTTCTTTCAGCCGTGCCGGACCCATGGGCAGCTGCAGAGGATGCTCTTCAACATCCCTGGGACAACCTCTTCGTGTACGCCTTTCCTCCCTTCTGTCTGATTCGGAAAGTGATCAACCGAGCGCTGGCCACTCCGAATCTCAGGATGATCCTGGTGGCTCCCAAACAGTATCCGGACCTGCTGGCTCTGTTTGCGGAAGCACCGAGAGAGATGCCCCACTGGCACAACCTTCTAGCCCAGCCGCACGTAGAACGGTACCACCAAGCAGTCCAGTCCCTACAACTTCATGGCTGGCTGTTATCCACCATCTCTTGCGAACGAGAGGCTTTTCTCGCAGCGCAGCAACAGAGATGGCTGGACACGTCAGACAGTCCTCTGCAGCTGTGTACCAGGGGAAGTGGGCAGTCTTCTGTGGTTGGTGTCGTTAGACCCCGTCTACGGGGAGGAGATAGACGGGGTCTATCTCCTCTCAGAGCCACTCTTCAGCAGGTAGCGGATTTCCTCGTGTTTCTTCGCCAAGAGAAGCTCCTCTCAGTACCCACAGTCAAAGGATACAGAGCCGCCCTGGTCCTGAAACTGAGGGGACTGGATATCTCGAATTCGTTCGAGATTTCCTTGCTTATGAGGAGCTTCGAAAGGTCTTGCCCACCCAGGGAACTCAGGCCCCCTGAGTGGGATGTGACTCTCGTCCTTAGGAGTTTGACTCGAAGACCCTTCAAGCCACTCCGAGAGTCATCAGACAGGGATCTGACCCTCAAGACCCTCTTCTTGCTGGCCCTGGCATCAGCGAAGAGAGTAGGGGATGGGGATCTGAGACGCTCGATTTCGTCCCGAACTTCGTAGCTAAGACTCAGAATCCGTCGATCCCTGACGACAGGTTCGAGTCTTTCACAATCCCCTCCCTAATGGACTTCACCGATAACGATGCGGATGAGATGCTGCTTTGTCCTGTGAGGGCGCTACGGCGCTATCTGAAGAGAACTCGACACCTCAGTCCTGAGTGTCGACGCCTCTTCGTTAGCACTGGGGTTACCAAGAAAGAAGTATCCAAGAACACGCTTTCTTTCTGGCTACGTGAGGTGATCAGGAGGGCCTACGAGACTGATTGTAGTGACGACACCCGTACCCTTCGTCCGAGAGCCCACAAAGTCAGAGGTATTGGACCCTCCTTGGCATTCCGTAAGAACTTCTCTGTGGCGCAGGTCCTGAAGGCAGGTGTCTGGGCCAACCAGACTACCTTCACGTCCTTCTACCTTCGGGATATTGCCCACAAGTCCTTGGATACTTTTCCTTGGGACCTGTGGTGGCTGCTCAACATGTGTGTAAGCTTACCCAGCACCCGAGCAGGCAGAACAGCATCGATTCCTGGTATGACTGGGAGAATGAATGTGTGAATGAGTGTGACTGGCTTCTCTTCACCATCTTTCTCTACCTCTACCTGTGGGCAGAGGGACACGGTCGTCACCATGCTGGAAAGGAATCAAGGAATTTGATGCAGGTAAGCTACTCGACCGAGCTCCAACCTATCCCTTTCATTAGGGATAGGAGCATATATCCACCACTTCCTCCTACAAGGAGGGGGGGGGGAAGTGGATGCCTACAAGAGACAAATCCATAACTTTATATTTGCTCCTGTACAGGATCAAGTTCTTACATTGCTGGTACGAAGAGATACGCTTGCCTCTCTTAGTACTCGGCTCAGAGGTCTGGCCATTGATCCTGCGATGCACACCCCGATCAATCGGACAGAGGCTTGGATCCCTCCCTCGCTCTTACGACCAGGGAGGCATTCCAGGGTTGGATGAACACCAGTCTGTTCATCAAAAGACTCCGATTCCTCCCACCAAGAAGTGAGTCTTCCTATTGTTAAAGGACCGAGGGTTTGTATTACGTATCGGAACAAATGACAATTTGCCGAAAATTGCATTTTTCCTAACTATACAAACCTGAGGTCCTTTACATATAGTCCCACCTCATGCCACCCCTCACTCTGCGTATTTTGCATGGTCCAAAAGCAAAAGTGATTTGTTTACCTCCCAGGCGCGACTATCGGACAAGCAGTTAACTACCGTTCTCCCCTTGTTCGAAGCTTACGACCGTTCCAGCTGCCGCTAGCTACTTCCTATTGTTAAAGAACCTCAGGTTTGTATAGTTAGGAAAAATGCAATTTTCGACAAATTGTCATTTTTAAAGAAATCTTAAAATTTTAGAGGAATCTTCTAATTTTGCAAAATGAAATTTGAGATGAAGCCAAGGGTAACCAATGGACAAAATGGAAATTAATTGCTTTTCGTCTAATTTACTTTGCATAGTTAAATTTTGATATGTAGCCGGGGGTAACCATTGGACGAAATAGAAAATAATTGCTTTAAAGTTCCAGTGAAAGTTATAGGTAAAAAGTTTCTTTTAAGTTGGCTGTATATTCGGATTGTTTCGAATATTCGGATTATTTCGAAAGTTGCTAAAATGCTGTTCCGGGTTTTGGCCTTTTGTGTCCTTTCTGCTATGTATAGACTGCTCTTCCCTGCTGGTATATCTTGGTATATGCCTGGTATATATATACTGCGATTTTATGATAGGCTACTAATTTCAAGTGAATCTTCGTAGGCTGCCTTGTGGAGTGTTCTCACTAGCTTTTACTAGTGTCAATATAGCAGTGTGAAATGATACATTTTTATGATGGTTTTAACATGTAATATTAGCTGAATACATGGCTGTACGAATTTCTCTCTCTCTCTCTCTCTCTCTCTCAATTGTACCAAGTCCTTGTAGCTCCAAGCTTATTGCAACGGATTTAATTTTTTGCCATCGAGTTGCAGTATTTCTAACGAAATGGCTTTCAAGGTTTTTGTATTAAGTGATTCCGACAATTTCTCCTTTGAATAGGCTACTTGTGATAGCGAAGGCTGCTTGTGAATGTGATAGCAAAGGCTAGTGTAATCTGAACTAGCTACAAAGTACTCTCAAACACCTCGTGACGGAGTGACTCCATTTCACTATGATTACTGTTATATGGGGAGGTAAGATATGCTTTGTCTGGTCGAGCCTAAAGGTATTCATCTGATGATGAATGTAACCCTGGTCTTAAATATAAACTATAGTTTGGCTGTTAATGTCAGCTATACACAGTGATTTGGGTTATACTTTCTTGGTTCAGGTCTATTCCAATCTTATCCAAAAGCGTCTCAGTGCATGATCGGTATGGTCTTTGCTTGTCATCTCGGTGGCCGGGAGTTCGATTCCCGGGCATTCCACTGAGGGGTTAGAGATGTATACTGTTGGTG
Source organism: Macrobrachium nipponense (assembly GCF_015104395.2). NCBI lineage: Eukaryota > Metazoa > Arthropoda > Malacostraca > Decapoda > Palaemonidae > Macrobrachium > Macrobrachium nipponense. The sequence continues at coordinate 78,417,854 of NC_087210.1, read as the reverse complement.
ACAGAAGTTCACACTCGACGTGGTTCGGAAGTCACGTAAAGCCGTTGGTCCCGTTGCTGAATAACCACTGGTTCCATGTAACGTAAAAACACTATAAAAACAGTCTTATCCAAACTGTGCTTGGTTATCATCTATCAAAAGCTACCAGAGTAAATAAATAAAAGAGCCTGGCAATGCAGCTAAAGCAGTTACTTAAAAGAATGAGAGTTAGACTTTGTAGTCACTTAGGAGTCTAGCTCTTCAACCACTGAATAAATGTGGTAGGAAGTACTATGATCCTTGACGCTGTAGTTTCATTTATTATTATAAAATCTGTTCGAACGAGTTTTCAAAATCGTAGACAAAAAGTAGACTTAACTGGTGTAAATTGATAGCGTATAATGATTGAACATTTGTATAAATTAATAGTGTAGTAGCTGAACATAGCATAAAACAGGTGGGCATTAATTACTTCATTAATCAGGACATCAAATGAATTGGATTCCTTCAATTTTGTAATGGTTTTCACTGCTATATTTGAAAACGTGTTTTTCGATTAAAATTTTCAATTGCCAAACAGTCTGATTGTTCACATTTGATAAGGCATTTGAATAGTTATCCAAACAAGATTTATTGAATGTTCACATTTAATAAGGCATTTGAATACAAAGTTAAACTGTCCTTCAGTCTTCATATAGGCAACTGCAGTTAACCCAGTACACCTTCTAAAAGTTGCTACTTTACCAACAGGCACCAGAAGTCCGGGTCTCCAGATGATAAACTGAAGAGGCAAGACTATGATCAGCTCGAGGTCTCTTGCAAATATGAGACAACATACTATGTGGTTGTTTAGACAGTTTGAAGTCATGAACTTATCCAAAGGAGCAATGGAGGTGGTTCTACAAATTCCATCTGTGGGACAGTTTGAGGTCATGAACTAATAATCTAAGGAGCAATGGAGTTGGTTCTACGAAATCCCATCAGAGGGCCACAATGATTTTCTTGCACTTCAGAAAGGGTCAATACAATGAGGTCATGCCAGCAGTTTGAAGTTTTTTTTTTTTTTTTTTTTTTTTTTTTTTTTTTTTTTTTTTTTTTTTTTTTTTTTTTTTTTATTCTGAATGAATTTCCATGTATCCAATGAAAGTCCACAGCATCAGTCCAGCCTGGAACTTAAAGTGAAGAGGGTTAGAGCTTAATTCGAAGTGTCAAGCAGACTATGTGGTCCTGCGAGTTTTAAGGGACCAAACAGAAGAAACAAACACACCAGAGAAGTCAAGCAAGCAGAGAAGAGAGAGAGAGACTGCGACAGTCAAGCAAGCATAGAAGATGAAGTTTGAGAGATGAAAACTTTCATATGCTAGTGAGAGAGTATATCTTTCTAATTACTAATATATAATAAACCAAAATTGTCTATCAATATTTATCCCCCTTGTTTTGGTTCCTGCTTGCTATAATTTATTGATTTCGTCTAGGTCTCCAGTTTCTAATGTTCTTTTTTCTCTCCTTCATTTATTGCTTGTTTCTCATTCAAGAAATCACGAACTATTTATATTTCAATAATTCATCACATATTTCCCGAAGTTGTTAGATTTCATTAACTGAGAATAACCTCTGCTCCTGTTGACGCGCATTAGATATCTTCAGGCGAGGAGATAATCTCTCAAAAAAAAGTCTGAGCAAATTTTCTTGATCACTTTCTTTGCTGTACCAATACTACTCCTTTTGAGGACAGACTGAAATTAACCATATATCAACTTTGGTACTTTTGTATCCTCCTACACTTGCACGTTGAGAGTGTAAATCAGTGTAACTTAACACTAAGAAGTTAATATACCCTGTATCCTAGGTCTCATAAAAACCGAAAATTCCATTTCCCTCAGTTCATTCTATGGTAATTTTTAAAATAAGCAGTTTTAAAGATTGTATAATACTTTGCTCCTAAGAGAAAAAATTAAGATTATAATATTTATGATTTTTAAGATTAATATATACAATTACTTGAGAAAAAATTAAGAAATACTTAACCATTTATGTTTGTTTAAAAATTGTGCTGGCAATCAAGTTCCTGCTGCTTTTTAAGATGCAACTCTTCTCTCAAGGTCAATAATTAAATGTAAGTAAATATTTTTAAGATAATCTTATCTTGAAAAAAAACCATAAAAACTTACTTTTAGCATACTCCTCAATTCATTCTATGCTTATTAAAGAGGATATTGGTCTAAATTAAATATATAAGATATTGCCAAATATTAACCAGGCAAAAGCCTCAGCACAATCAAAATTTGAGCAGTAAAAGTTTACTTCCATCTACTTAAAAAAAAAAAAAAAAAAAAAAAAAAAAAAAAAAAAAAAAAGTGTAAACCACGCTGAAGATTAAGTCTCAACATAAACCTGCACTATTTTGCCAAAGTTTCTAAAATGAAGGTTTCTAAAATTAAACATAACATCACCTATACAAAATGTCATAAATTGTACATTACCTTGTTCCAAGGGTACAAACAGACAGAAATCGACATTTTGTAGAAATCTGACAACCTTTCTGATCCCTCCTCCGAAATAACTTCAAATTAGACTTTTAAACATTCTATAATTGTGCTCCAGATCACGAAGCTTCACGAGTCCGCTGTCAAGTTGCTGGTGAGAAAACCATCAACTCCTGCAAAATTTCAAAAGGGCAGTAAAAAATTACTTGGCAAAACTGTACAACAAGCATTGTTAATTTAGAAGGAAACTGACTAGATATCAAATGAAGTAATATTCCTCTCTTCATCTCCTGAGAAAGACTGGCATGCGTTCACGTGACTTAATTTTGATTACGCCTTTTACTTTTAAAACTAAAAATTTTGATTTTTATGCCAATCTTAATCTGAAATTTTGGCTATTTACATGAAGCAAGATCTACTTTTGACCGATAAGCCTTCGACTTTATTTTTTATTTATATGCTTTCGACGTTTAAAAACTATGACAATCTTATACACACTCACGACGTGGTTCGGAAGTAACGTGGAAGTAATGTAAAGCCGTTGGTCCTGTTGCTGAATAACCACTGGTTCCATGCAACGTAAAAACACCATACAAACAAACTATCTTGACCAGCAATTTTAGTTATTACCCGAAACAATATCTACTTTTGATTGATATACCTTGACTCTTAAAACTATGACAATCTTAACCAGGAATTTTGATTACTACATGAAACAATTATTATTAGAGTTTAAAACTACAACAAAATTGATAAATCTTAAAACAAATTTTAAATCACTTAAGAGATGAATAAGTACACCTTACCATATTTCTCGTCTCATGAATTGGGACAAAACACTGGATTACTTAAGTTTACCAAGGTCTAGAAGAGTTATACATAACCGTAGGGTATATCTGCTGTCCAGACTAGTACTGACACAGCCTTAGGTATTGTTTTTGTGCATAGATACATTACCTAAAGCATCTGAAACACCAGCCTTGCCAATATTGTTCACATACATTCAGTTGCCAAGTTAGTAGTAGCTATAAATTCAGTAGCCACGTTATCAGTACAAAACAGCATTTTAATGAATAAGGAGCACCTACAGATCAAACCAACCTAACCTAACCTAGGATGCAGTGCCCTGACCGGGGGGGCTCCGCCCCCTGTGCCCCTCCCCCCCCTGGAGAGTTTAAATGACCTAACCAGATCAAACCAACCTAACCTAACCTAGGACGCAGTGCCCTGACCAGGGGGGGCGGACCTCCAATACCCCCCCGGATAGTGTTTAAATGACCTAACTAGATCAAACCAACCTAACCTAACCTAGGACGCGGTGCCCTGACCGGGGGCCAGAGACCTAACTAGATCAAACCAGCCTAACCTAACCTAGGATGCGGTGCCCTGACCGGGGGGGGGCTCCAACCCCCGGATAGTGTTTAAATGACCTAACCAGATCAAACCAACCTAACCTAACCTAGGACACCTAACCTACCTACGACGTATATTATGTTACAATACTAACTGAAATACAATTATAAATTTACCTTAATTGGATGGACACAAACGTTTTGATGGTTTATATCCAGAACAAGAAGGTTGTGGCTCACCTACAGTGTCGTCGTCGTCGTCGTCATCAGAAAAGGATTCCCTAGGCGGTGATGGTGGCTGAGTGTCACTTAAAGGTGGATACAGGTTAGCAGCTTCAAGTAAAAATTGGTGCAAAACTGAATCCTGGTAGTGCTTAATAAATAAATACCTAGCAAGGTATTGTTTCAAATAGTCTTTTTTAATACCAGGCCTTTTAATCCACTCCCTAATATCTCGCCACAATCGTTCAATATTTTGAGTGTGAATGTTAGGATTATTTAGATCAACAAAATTGTCTGTGTGGTTTACTTGAAAATGCGTGTATCCACTGTCACTGATTTTATAATAACCTCGCCACGAGTCACTGTAAATAATAGAGCCTGGGTTAATGTAGCGATTAAGATTAATGAAAGGAATTAAAGTATCACTTTTAAGATTGTCAGCACCAGGCTCAATTAATGCCTCAACAAAGAATTTTTTTTATATTCTCTCTATACCACCAAACAACAAACACTGGGTAAGAGGTCAACCTTTACGGTATTTACTATGAGTACAGGCGGTCCCCGGGTTACGACGGGTCCGGCTTACGACGTTCCGAGGTTACGACGCTTTTTCTTAAATATTCATTGAAAAATCCGCCCTGGGTTACGACGCTTGTTCCGAGGTTACGACGCTGACGCTTCCGACGCTCTACGAGGCTTTTAAAAAACACATATTATGATAAGATAAGAATCCTTTATAGTTTAGCACAGATTCTTTCTCTCTCTCTCTCTCTCTCTCTCTCTCTCTCTCTCTCTTTGTATTTTCCAAGAAAATAATCACTATAATTTTCTCTCTCTCTCTGTCTCTCTCTCTCTCTCTATACTACAAAGATGTATGTTTTTTAGTATGATAAATAAATGATTTACTATTTTCAAATATTAATATTAATTTATACAGCAATAATATCAATTCATTAAAGAAAATACCATAGTGAATTAGTAAGATTTTAGCTTATATTTAAAAAATTATCGAAGAATGAAGGAAATCCCAGTCTTCTCTGTAACCTTTCCAGGTACTAAAACTGTCAGATATATATCATGTTCTGTGACAGCCAAAAAGGGGCCAAGAGCTGGGGTAGAGCTGCAGTGTTGCAATCAGTGGTCCTGCACCCCCCCCCCCCCTCCCCCCCCCCCTCTCTCTTTTCTCTTCTCATCTCTCCTCTCTCTCTCTCTCTCTCTCATTTACTGAGACTCGAGATTTTTTATGTACTTGTACTATTTGTTTTTAATACTTTCAAATAATAATAATAATAATAATAATAACTGTAATTACAAAATTCATATGTGATAGTATTTTAAAGAAATACAATACGTACTAATCTATCCACGTCACTTTTAATTAAGGTTAACTCTGCTCACTCTCGTCTCTCTCTCTCTCTCTCTTTTGCCACAAGATAATAAAGAGTCATAGTGGTAACGCCCTCCCTCTCTTTCGCTGGAAGCGTTATAAACAAAGAGATAAACTCTCTCTCTCTCTCTCTCTCTCTCTCTCTCTCTCATCTCTCTCTCTCTCTCTCTTTTACCGAGATGAAAGAATTTTTATGGTACTAGTATGTAAAATGTTTATTGATAATTTCAGTTATTTAATAATAATGATAATAATAATAATAAAACTTTAATTACAAAATTCATAATGGTCGTATTTTAAAGAGATGAAAATTACCTTTCCATTTCACTTGTAAGGATAATTCCTCTTTCTTACTGAGATGAGAGAATTTTTATGGTAGATGCACGTGTTTATTATATTTTCAAAATAATATAATATCAATCAATAATAATAATAATAATAATACATAATAATTTCAAAAGAAAATTCTTCCCTTTGTCTTTTTCTGTATCAATTTCCCCACCTCAACTCGAGTGACACTCAGCTTAACAATGCCATACAATGGTCAACGAATTTAATGGTTTTATGTAATCTCTCTCTCTCTCTCTCTCTCTCTCTCTCTCTCTCTCTCTCTCTCTCTCTCTCTTACTGAGATGAGATCATTTTCATGGACGTGTATGTAATAAGTTTATCATTAATATTTTCCAATAATAATACTATAAGTACAAAATTCATATCTGAGTATTTTAAATACAATAATCATTCCATTTCTCTCTTTTAAACAACTCTCTCTCTCTCTCTCCACAAGATACTTTTGGTTTTTCTTTTTCTTCCTTTTATCTCTCTCGCTCTCAACAAAAGAATTGATAGACAGACAAACATAATTGCACAGTCCTCTCTTTCTCTCTTCTCTGGAGAAATATATGTATTTATGGGAGGGGGAAAAAGTTGCCTACAGACGTCATTTATTAATCTATTGAAACCTAAGGAGTTATCTCTCTCTCTCTCCTCTCTCTCTCTCGTCTCTCTCTCTTCTCTCTCTCTCTCTCTCTCTCTCTCTTGTATTTTAATGAAAATATACAGTAATTTGTGAATACACAGTGTTGCACATGAAAAAAGTAAATTAGTGATAATTTTAGAGATACGGCCCTAAGAAAAATTGCAAATTAGTAGTGAAATTTTCCCTGTGGACATGTTTTCAAGAACGTCGTTCCGGCTTACGACGATTTTCGGGTTACGACGCGTCTTAAGAACGGAACCCCCGTCGTAACCCGGGGACCGCCTGTAATTAGTGTTTCATCAATTTCCACTTCAACATCAACACCACCGAGGCTCCTGATTATTGTACCAAAACTGACTCGCCTCACTACAGAAACTCCTCCAATCAACACTGGTCTTTGATGAAATATTTAAATACTTAACAATTGGGCAATGTTTCCAAAATTCACTCAAAAACTGACAAAGAAAAATCATCAACTCCATACCGGCAAATTGATTATTACTAGCTAATCTGTCTAAAAACCACTGTTGCGACCCCGTATCCCAATTCCCAAACCTTTCGCCGGGTGCTGTCTAAATTTAACCCATCCTAGGAAGAAACATAACATAGGTCTATTGGTTAGGAAGAGATATGGCATAGGTCTCTTTGTTTTCAACAAACCATCTCAACATAGGCCTACCTTAGACACCCGTTCAACTTCCCTGGGCGGAAATTACACTCAGCTTCATAACAATGGAATCGAGGATTCTTGTTTCGCGTAAGTATTCCAAGATTTGCGGAATATTCTCAAAATACCATATAAAAATTTCAGGAATCACAAAGAGGGACAACCACTCAGCTCGTTAGCCGTCTCTAAAATGGCCGCCGCGACGAACATGCAATCATCACGTGAAGTGTTAAATGACGGAAACTGATAGCTATGATCGTGTAAGAAGAGGCATTCGTACTTCGTACCTATAGAGTATACGTTCAAGGTTTGACAGTACTCTTTTATAGTGCTCGGAAGGACAAAGGAACTTAGCTGAAGCTCCCCATGTGTATTGCAACAATTCTCACTTGCAGAAGGTAAGGTCTGCTTTTGTTAGATACTGACATATTTTCATAAAGTAGGCGAACAGAGTCTCCTATTTCTACTATATACTGTGACGGCAAAGTACCAAGAATTGTGACAATAGTTAAAAAAAAAAAAAGATGCTAGCTACATGTTACGCAATCATAGAATCATAATTAGGCATTTTGCATTACAGGATCCAGTTAAGAGTAAGAGACGTGCTTTAGCGATATATCCAACCCCCAAATAGTATTAGTGAGAAGTTTTCATTCAACAGCTTTTGACAACCTTAACCTTAAACGTGAAGAATCACTAACCTTCAACAAGTATCATCTACAGCTTAGATTAACTTTAAATTTTATATATTTTTTAGGTTTGTACTAGACTATGCCAAGGTTAGAACTGGTATGTAGTACCATAGCTTACTTAGGCCAGTAAGGGTAGCCCAAACTACTCCCATTCATTTGTGGGCTATAGGGTAAATGACCGAAGTGCGACCAGTTCACTCGAAAAAGCCAACATTTTTCACTCGATGTTTAATTGGTGAAATAACCATATAATTAAATCTTTAAGCATACCATTCAAAAGTTAGAAGTTTTGTCAACAAAATGAAGTATATGAAACCGCCATACGAACCAAAATAAACATGTGAAGTCTTCGAAAACTATGTGTTCAAGGTAGTTTTTAAATCCAATATGGCATATCGTCGAATCTAGGCAGTTCGTCTCCAGAATGGCTGCCACGGCCTTCCCAGCGCTTAGTTGAACAATAGTTGCGTAATATGTAACGTTTGTTGATATTTCTCAAGATTGTAGTTGTAATCAGTGCAATAAAACAATATTTTGTTGCCTATACAGCCAAGGGAACTGGCATGAATATATGGTGACCGGCACATCAATGTCTGCATTTCTTTCGCTCTATTTATCTCCATCTTCACACACACACAAAACAACATCATGTCTAAGTAGAACCAACCTACTTTCCAATTCATGCGGTGCCCACAGGAGCGCAATTGACGCTAAAGTTATATTTTACCAGATTTACGAACATGTCCAATATATCCAAGCCTTCATTTACCTATCATCAGTATCTCATTCATGTATGGAACTCCCCTTATGGTACCATTTCATACTCTCTTGGGATGTGACTTAATATTCTTCTTAAAGTTTTACTCTCGCCTCGATAGCCTTCTAGACATGGTTTCATTGCCATACCATGATTTATTTTCGAATTATTTTTACAACTTTTGTTGTTAGGATGTGGACTCCATCTGTCTTGTCTTAACAATGAAACGTTACATTGAGAAACCGTAGGTTTCCTTCTTTCATGCGTGTTAACTTTAACATGTTTGTATATAAACAATGCAGCTTTAAATTAAAGGAAGAATTGATTTACGTAAAATCTTCATTTATAGTGCCAGTTAGTCTACAACTATTATAGGTTGGGAGGGAGAAAACTGTAAGTGTAAATCTTATCTCCCGCTTGTCCACTTAGTATAATGGTGTTAGACAGCGAAAGATTGTATGTTCTTTCTTACGACTGTTATTCGTAAGCATTGTGGGTTCTACTTTTCTTCTCGTCTACGTTATATCTAGTTGGTTCTTCTTTAGAATAAGGGAGATGGCTCAAACGGATGATGTTTAAACTTAACAGCTTTATTTCTTAACTCCATCACTGGAGTAGAGAGAAAATTTGGTCGGACAACCGAAATGCTCCAAGAAGAGGTCCATTGGAGGACGAAACTGTTGGGCATTTTCTGAGATATACCTTTTTTCATTTTCCTATGTGGAATACATCTGATAATATATATCTATATATATATATATATATATCTATATATATTATATATATATATATATATATAGTATATATATATATATATATATATGATATATAGATATTATGGTATAGTGTAAATAATGATTATTAGGTACCAAAAAAAATTAAAAGGTTAACATGTATACATGAAGATTATTGTAATAGGTAACCCGATTAAGAATAGTTGTTACCCTGTAATTGTAGTTCGTTTCGCTTTTGCGAAAGACTGGTTGTCTCTTCTTACGACTGTCATTCGTAAGCATTCTGGTTCCTTCTTTCTCCTATGTGATATCTTAGTAGAGTGGTTCTTCTTAAAGTAAAGGAGATGATTCAAACGGATAAGTTGATAACAGTAGAACAACTTTATTTCTGAACTCCATAACAAGAGAGACAGTTCGGTCGTGAGACCGTTAATTCCGTTTTATCGCTAGAAATGAACTGCCGTATTAGAGCATCACATTGATAGCGAAACATTAGCTATCTCAGCGATTCACATAAAAACATACGTAGTCCGCCGGCTCGGAAGTTACAAGTTTCCGGCGCAGGTTAACAGGTCAACCGCTTCCCATGGAAGGTGTTATGAAAAGTTGACAATATACAAAACGATGACATTTTCAAACAAACTTAAACCAGGCTACTGCAGGCATTGCATAGCATGATCTAGATTTGCCTTGGTCATGTAGGACGCTCCTAATTCGCCAAAGACCCCACAGGTCATGGATTCTATTTACAGATATATATAATTATCTGTTTATATAATGTTATTTATTACATTAGGCTCGGTCAGCTACCATTCAAGCCTTGAATAACAAAAGTTACGTTAAAAATGGTTTCTTAGGAGTGTGCTCGTAACATATATTTTAGATATAATCATAACAAGCGATTAAATGCATAAAAAGGTTCTGTTACATACCCTTCTTGGACATATTCATAAACAAAGATAAATGCATGGAAAATATATGTCCATGTTTGATAATAATAATTATTAGGTACCAAAAAAAATCAAAAGGTTAACATGTATACTTGATGATTATGATAATAGGTAACCTGATTAAGAATAGCGGTTACTGGTAGATTATGGTAATAGGTAACCTGATTAAGAATAGCGGTTACTGGTAGATTATGGTAATAGGTAACCTGATTAAGAATAGCGGTTACTGGGTAAACAAAAACATGATCATGGATAATTGTTAAAGAGTACTTGTCACTCCTTATAATAGATAAATATAATGGTACAATTGTATAATAGTATAAGTGTGCACAGATTAATACATAGGGCTGGTATATTTTATTAGGTGCCCGAAAAATACTTTTAGGAGTATATTAATATCTATATATATTGGGCTACAATATTTTATTAGGTGCCCGAGAGATACTTTAACTGTTCAAATGCAAAGGCGTGAGTCTTTCTTGTCCTACATTTTGCCAGCGTACAGACCGCTTTTCACACACAACACAATTCCAGACAATTTTCCTAGGCACCAAATGAAATGGCCAGTTTCAGGCGGCCCTGAACGTATACGCCTTGAGCGCAACAGGTACGTCATCTGGACGTGACAACACATTTCCTTGGAGATCCTTCTGTGTACGCCTCAACCTACACCAAGCAAAGATGTTAACGGCGATAATCAATATAGCCGTCACGCTAAACACGGCCAGCAGCACGTAGTAACAAAGATTTTCTCCACCTGCATAAGTCGGTGACGCGTGGTTCATCTCAGCCAGTTGCGTCAAACGATGAGCCACCCGCGCGTTGTATGGGAGAGGTAGTGATGGGATAATTGTAGTCGCCCAGGTATAGTTCGCAAAATACGTCTTCTCACGTATTATCGTGTTGACCCCTCTGACGGTGTAGTTTGTAGATGTCCCCGTAGTCATCAGCTGCTACAAAGACTTGGGAATGGGTGGTGGTCCCGTCCGGGCATTCGACTTGAAAACCGTCTTTGTCGTATCGGATCCAGGAGCCATTATTCGTTCTGTAATTGAACTTATTACTGTAAAAGGGATAAAGTTTCCTCAGACAACCTTCGCGTGTATGAGAGAGAGAGCCGTTTAGCACTATGCCTAACTCACATGAATCCATTGATATAGGATAGAATTCAAAAGAGTCAGCTGTACAAACTTTATTATTCATGGCTTCCGAAAAGTGAGTGAGTTTATCTAAGTCTTTAATGACTGTAAATGATTTCCTATCAGGAGAAATCAGAACATGTCCCGTCAAATTGGATATTACTGGACTTGAGTTATTCGTCATGAAAGTTGGAAACGGTGCTATTTTGTATGATTGCCAAGCATCGGAAGAATCTAAAGGAATAGTGATCATAATCCTATAATTTTCAACGCTGACTGATATTAGGCTATGATAAAACTCTACTTTATGTGCGTCTAATAAAGGAATATAACCTAGTTTCTCCCGTCCGTTCTCTAAAGTTAAAGTCAGATCCTTAATAGGCATAAGGTGTGGAGATAACACACCTTTTGTTGCTAACATAATAGCTTCTACATAGTCCTTTGATTTCTCAATAAAATGTGATATTTTGGTACGGATATGATCTATTTTCGAACTATAATAAGCTAACGTAGCCAGCAAGTGTTGAACTTCCATAATCTGATCGATATTACTAGAATGTTCCTTCACCAAACTCATTATTTGATTGATTGAGGATAACTGGCTGCGAAGTTCGGACAAAGCTAATTCGGTTTTGTGTTGCAAAAACTCAATTCTTTTATTTTGATTATTTATCTTAAGGCGATTTGAAATTCCTAAGCCCAGACTCGCAACGGATCCTAAGATGTTTAGTCCAGCCAAAATAAGCGGGTTGCAACGTTCTAGAGTATTGTGCCGCGCAGACCACATCAGCAAGTCACGAGCAAGTTCCTCTGCCTCAGCAGTTTTATTTTGCACATCGTAAGATAACATTTCCGCGACGCTTAGGGTTTGAGCTAGCGAAATCTCTGAGTTAGCATGGAAATGACGTTGGTGCATGTCCCTCAACGAAACAGCAAACCTCAACAGGTCATTCTTTAGGTTAAGGACGTCATCTTCAGGCAAAAAGATAGCTTGCATATCCACTTCTATGACTATATTACTCGACACAATAAAAATGTCTTCTGTTCTTTCGATAATCGAGCCATGATTAAATTCTATTTCTTTCGTCTTAGCGCTCTTTCCATACAACAAAGATGTCTGAACACACAATATCACTCCTAACAATAACAGATTCATTTTGGAAACCTGCAATGAGTAAAATATATGTAATAACTCATGTTGAAGAATATGTTTACATACAAATATGATATATTATAATATATATTATATATATATCATATATATATATATATATATATCTATATATATCAAATATATTATATATATACAAGTTTCATAAATACAACCATTTTTTCCCTCACTCCATCTACCTTTCTTTAGATTCTGATATGTGCCAATGGAACTATTCTCATATCAGTGGGTTGGGATACATTTTGAACCCTAAATCTATTGGCCGTTAATGTTTCTAAAATGTTATACAGGCCTTCAAACTTAGGTGTCAGTTTGTAATTTAGACCTTTACGTACGTATACTTGTATGTATGCCTTATCGCCCACGGCATATGGTCTAGTTGGCTTAGCTATTTTATCATGATTTCTTTTCATTATAATTTGTGCTTCTTCTAGATTCTTACGAAGTATATTATATCGACTTATGCTTGCATCCATAACATCCTTAAGAGGATTTGATAAATTAATTGTAGGCGTTAATACATGGAAAGGTGTTCTAGCTGGGATACCGTACAGTGCCTCGTGCGGTGTCATTTTAATAGATACATGATATGAGTGATTAAGTGTGCTTAGTACCGCAGGTATGGCAATGTCCCAGTTGGGGTCTGCCCCCCCTAAGGTGACCCTTAAAATGTTTAAAACCTTACGATTTGCCCTTTCCACTAGCCCATTAGACTCTGGGTGATAGATCATGGTATTGATATTCTTTATGCAAAGGAATTCGCACAAGGAGTTAAGGAAATGATTATTAATTCTCCGCCAGAGTCAGATATGATTGTGTGTGGAATTCCATGTTTACAAATGTAGCACTCGTAAAACTTTCTAGCGCACTCGACTGCGGTTTTTGTTATAAGCGCTATCAGTTCTGTATATCGAGTCAAGGCATCTATGATTACTAGGAGGTGCTTATTTCCTCTGTCTGACTCGTAAAACCCTGTTAATAAATCTAAGTGTACTCTTTCAAAGGGTTGATTTGGCACGGGGTAAGCCCCTAGGCTGACAGGTGTCTTCGTGTGCCCTTTGTATTCTTGACAAGTGCGACAATTTGCTATGTGCTTTTTTATATCTGTAAACATCGTATGCCAATAAAATAAAGATTTGGCTTTCTGTGACATGATGGAAAAACCCGGGTGTCCATGCAGTGGATTTTCATGCAACCATTTTAAGACAGTGGGTATGAGTGAGATAGGTACCACCACCTGGTTGTTATTCAACTGTGTGTTGCGGGTTTTCCTCGTCACGGATCTACACAGGATATTATCTTTGATTATATAATTCTGCTGCTTATACTTTATATATTCCTTTTCCTTCGGATTTCCGTTTAACGCATTTATGATTTTTTCTATTTGCTGATCTTTTCTTTGTTCCGTCTGTAATAGTTCAGCACTCCAGGCCAGATCTTCCTGTTCAGATATAGTTTTAACAATGGGCGTGGAGGTTGAGATATCTATTAATTCAGCTAATGGCTCTGTACAAGATGACGAGGGGTTGCGTGATAATGCGTCAGCAATGATATTTGCTTTCCCAGGTAAATACCCGATCCTCGCGCCAAAGTCTTGGATGATCATGTGCCACCGAGTTCGCTTAGGGCTGTGACTAAAGCCTTTAAAGAAGTCGGTTGGGGGCTTATGATCATTGAGAACCTTGACGGGATAACCGTATATTATGAATTTAAAATGCACTAGTGAATTAACAATAGCGAGCCCTTCCTTGTCTATTACTGCATATTTACTTTCGGAAGGTCTCAGTTTACATGAATAAAAAGCTATAGGGAAAAACTGTTTATCATATTGTTGAAGCAATACCCCACCTACTCCTAGGTCTGAGGCGTCTGTTGCTCTAAAGAATTCCTTACCGAAGTCAGGAAATTTCAAGATAGGAGAACTACACAGTTCATCTTTCAATTTATTGAACGCCTGTTGATGATTTTCAGACCATATGAAATCTACGCCCTTTTTTATAAGATCGGTTAGGGGAGCGGCTATGATTGAGTAGTTGCGTATAAAGCGGCGATAATAGCCACTACATCCGAGAAATTGCTGTATTCCCTTGACGTTAGTAGGTATCGGAAAGTTACGGATAGCCGATACCTTATCATGGACTACTTTAAGACCTTGACTAGACACCGTGAAACCTAAATAGACTAGTTCTGTTTTAAAAAATTCACACTTACTTATCTTTACCCTTAGGTTATGCTGCCTTAGTCTTTGTAGCACTTACTCTAATTTACGTAGATGTTCTTCTAAGGTATTAGAAAAGATTACTAGGTCGTCCATATAGGCATGTAGGATATCTCCTAACAAGTCTCAAAACACAATGTTTATCATTCTAGTAAAAGTTATAGGAGCACAACGTAAACCAAAAGGCATAAGCAAAAATTCATAATGTCCCCTGGCTGTGCTGAAGGCAGTGTATGGGACACTAGATTTGCCTTGGTCACGTAGGACGCTCCTAATTCGCCAATGACCCCACAGGTCATGGATTCTATTTACAGATATATATAATTATCTGTTTATATAATGTTATTTATTACATTAGGCTCGGTCAGCTACCATTCAAGCCTTGAATAACAAAAGTTACGTTAAACATGGTTTCTTAGGAGTGTGCTCGTAACATATATTTTAGATATAATCATAACAAGCGATTAAATGCATAAAAAGGTTCTGTTACATACCCTTCTTGGACATATTCATAAACAAAAATAAATGCATGGAAAATATATATCCATATTTGATAATAATAATTATTGGATACCAAAAAAAATCAAAAGGTTAAAATCAAAAGGTTAACATGTATACATGATGATCATAATAATAGGTAACCTGATTAAGAATAGCGGTTACTGGTATATTATGGTAATAGGTAACCCAACATCGTCCTCTCCCCCCTGGAGCTAACTACGTGGTATTTGCTTTGTTTAGCACTCCTTGAAAATTCGCTTGACCTTTCAAATACTGGCTAGACGGCCCAGGAACAGAGGTACCTGAAGCACGATTTGTTTGTTTCTACTGTTATCAACTTATCCATATGAATCATCTCCTTTACTTTAAGAAGAACCACTCTACTAAGATATCACATAGGAGAAAGAAGGAACCAGAATGCTTACGAATGACAGTCGTAAGAAGAGACAACCAGTCTTTCGCAAAAGCGAAATGAACTACAATTGGTGGCAGCGGTGGGATACTTTCTTCTTCCAACGGAATCTGATGGAAGCCTTTTAGTAAGTCCAAACTGGTAAAATATTTGTTCTGACCTAGTAGAGATAGAATATCATCAGTACATGGCACTGGGAATCGGTCAGGAATTGTTTCCTCATTTAAGCGACGAAAATCGACACATATCCGCCAAGTTCGATCTTTTTTCGGTACTACTATTAACGGAAAATTATACGGGCTGTTTGATTTCCTAATGACTCCTTCTTTTAGCATTTTACCTACTTCCTCACTTATCTCATTCTGAAATTTCATAGGAAGTCTGTATGTAGCCTTATTTGATGCTCGATGACATCCGTTTTTCCTAAGGTTCCATCCGTAGTGGAAAAACATCATGATATTCAGTTAAAAGATTCAAAAATTTATGCTGAATTTCTTCTTCTTGAATGTCCTTATTGATTTTGTTCTTTATAGATTGCAAAAGGGATTCATCCGCAACTGATTGAGCGTGGTTGATCTCAGCTACGGTAAGAATGCGATGTTTATAAACTTCCACATCCAAGATATGTTGATTTTTGTGGATTACTAAAGTGGTATTCAAATGATTACAGACTTCGATGTTACATTGTTGTTGTGAGCCGACTGTATAAATGGCTTGTGTAACGGATAATCCGTGTTTTCAGAGTGTCTGAAAGGATTAACATTTCAGAACCCGGCAAGGTTTTCTTTACACGCACTAATATGTTCGAAGTTACGTTCGGCTCGAGAATTTGCGTGCAAGCTGATATTACGGGCGAGCGAGAATTCTGTTGGGTCGCATGGATTATTTCTTGGTTTATGAGACAAGTGATTGGTTCTTCGATATATGTTACTACTCTGTCTGTCTCCTTATTATCTAAAACTGATTTTAGGGTATTAGAAGACTTATAGAATTTTCCTTTGATATACACGCCGTGTTTTGCAGGAGCTAAGGTAATATTTTGAGTGCCCATAGACGGGTATCCAATAATTACTGCGGGATACATATTAATGTTTTGTACAACGATAAAGGTATCGGAAAACGTGCGCTTACCGACCTTGTACTGAACATGAGTTACTCCTACCACATTTAATTCATTATTTCCTATACCCAAGAGTCTTACTCCGGACTTCTCTATAGGGAAGTTTGAAAAGAGTAAATGATGAGTCCTCAAATCCATGATATTACGTGGACTACCAGAATCAAAGAACAAGGTAAATGACTTATGGTCCAAATTTACTGCATGTAAGGTTGGGCATAACTCGTCTTGACTTATAATTGCGTGAATTTGTTGCAAATCTACGGGAACCTGCACAGATTTTTTGGATTCGGCCGTGTGTTTCATAGGAAAATCGATTGCCTCACAATGATCTGATAAATGATTAAACTGATTATTTGATACAAAAGATGTTGATATGGATGACCCAACATCGTCCTCTCCCCCCTTGGAGCTAATTACGGGGTATTTGCTTTGTTTAGCACTCCTTGAAAATTCACTTGACCTTGCAAGTACTGGCTAGACGGCCCAGGAACAGAGGTACCTGAAGCACGATTTGTTTGTTTCTGCTGTTGAGCAGCATTTCCGTTTGCTTGTTTCTTTTTATAGTACTGAGGACCCTTCTTTTTGTTTGCATTGGCAACTATTTGCGTGTTTGTAGGATTCTGCTGTTGATTCCGCGAGAAGCAACGATTATATGAATGAGTGGAACTATTATGTATTGAACAAAAATGCGTCCAACAGTCTGAAATCATGTGACCTGGTCGTTTACAGTTATAACAAACCATCCCTGCAGCGTGATTATTATTATGTACCACGTTTACTTGTTGTAGCTTATTCTCATTTTTTGCAAAAGCTTGAGTAAGCAAGGGATCAAGGTCAGTACATTTAGACATGTGTTCTTTGATTTGTTTATACACATCTAGTTCCATACTGTCAGGCGTTAGCTTTTTAACAAAATACCGCACAAAAGCTACAGGCAACATGACTGCCATACAGATTAAATATACCAAGTGTATGAAAACTCTCACAGCAATATTGGATCTTGTAACCCACGTGGAGTTACGTAAGTTTTCCTGATGTTCATTTAGCCGGTCGGCAATTACTGCCTCCCGTTCTACAACACTAGGCTGAGCCATAGAAGCTTGTTTACGCGTAGAACTCGAAGAACCCATAACTATATTTACCTCCAGGACCTTGAACAGGAAAAATTAGTGTCCTGAACCAAGTTAGTTTTACTTCTGGATTTTTGGTTTTATAGGTGTTCCTCTTGTATGCGTGTTTTTTCCGACTGATACGATTCCTAACTGTTTCACTAGCACTGTATAGATACGAACGTCCACTGCGCAAACGCATATTCAATATAAAATAAAAATGTGTTGCAAATAATAGGAAAATCCCCCCAAAAAGATCATATAAGTACAGATAATTTGATAAAGATATTATTCGGAGAATTCCTGCAAGAAAACGATTAGCAACAACGAGAAAAAAAAAAATCTGTGGGCGAGAACTCGTAGTTGAAGATTGATTCCTGTAATGAATGAAGATTAAGACTATATAACTCACCCCCAGAATACTGGACGATCGACTCCTGATGAACAACACTTCACTGAGAAAAAACCTGAATAGATAAAATTCTACTTAGCTCTAGGTTATATGGGGAAGGATTGTTGACATCCGATGACGTCAGTCTCTCTTTCTCTCGCGTCGGAAGTCGTGATGATGTCACAGTCTCCTCCCGTCCTCGCGTTGCATGAAGAAGCCCAAGTCTTGATGACGTCACAGCCTCCCTCTTCTCGCGTTGCTTCCTCTTGGCCTATTCTGCACGTACTTGCTTGTTATCGCGCGTTGTTTCCTTTATTTGTTTCTTCTTTCTGTTGATGTTCGATGCTGCTCCGCGTCCGGTTTTGATTCTTGGAGTCATGTGATAACAGTCACTCAAACGTCGATGTCGATGCTTGTATGCTTCTCGATGAAGGACATATCTTCGTCTTCATAAAATGTTTACAGTTGCGTTGATTGAAGATCCCGTTTCCTCAGTTTATTATTGACTTAAAGCTGGAAGTTGATGTTTCAAGTTCTTCGGTCGGCTGATATGGTTCTTGTTAATGTTATTCTTCTTGGGTTCTGCCACCAATTGTAGTTCGTTTCGCTTTTGCGAAAGACTGGTTGTCTCTTACGACTGTCATTCGTAAGCATTCTGGTTCCTTCTTTCTCCTATGTGATATCTTAGTAGAGTGGTTCTTCTTAAAGTAAAGGAGATGATTCAAACGGATAAGTTGATAACAGTAGAACAACTTTATTTCTGAACTCCATAACAAGAGAGACAGTTCGGTCGTGAGACCGTTCCATTTTATCGCTAGAAATGAACTGCCATATTAGAGCATCACGTTGATAGCGAAACATTAGCTATCTCAGCGATTCACATAAAAACATACGTAGTCCGCCGGCTCGTAAGTTACAAGTTTCCGGCGCAGGTTAACAGGTCAACCGCTTCCCATGGAAGGTGTTATGAAAAGTTGACAATATACAAAACGATGACATTTTCAAACAAACTTAAACCAGGCTACTGCAGGCATTGCATAGCATGATCTAGATTTGCCTTGGTCACGTAGGACGCTCCTAATTCGCCAATGACCCCACAGGTCATGGATTCTATTTACAGATATATATAATTATCTGCTTATATAATGTTATTCATTATATGGTATAATGTAAATAATGATTATTAGGTACCAAAAAAAATTAAAAGGTTAACATGTATACATGAAGATTATCGTAATAGGTAACCCGATTAAGAATAGTTGTTACCCTGTAATGATACATAACATGATCATGGATAACTGTTCAAGAGTATTTGTTACTCTTTGTAAAGATATAAAGATAACATATGATTGTGCACAAGATATAGATTCCTGGTACGTACACGCACCAACAGTTTAATATATAGGGCTTCAATATTTTATTAGGTGCCCGAAAGATACTTTTATGTATTTTAATATATAGGGCTACAATATTTTATTAGGTGCCCGAAAGATACTTTTAACTGCTCATATATTAAAAAATATATATAAATGCAAAGGCTTGGAGTCTCATGTCCTACGTATTGCCAGCATACAGACCGCTTTTCACACACAACACAATTCCAGAATTTTCCTCGGAGTCAGGTGAAATGGCCAGTTTGAGATGGCTCTGAAAGTAAACGCTTTTAATGCAACAGGAGTGTTGTCTGGAGGCGGCAGAACGTTCCTTTGAAGATCCATTTGTGTTCACCTCAACCTACGCCAAGCAAAGATGTTAACGGCGATAATAATCATTACCGTAACACAAAACATGGCTAGCAGCACGTAGAAACGAAGATTTTCTCCTCCTGCATAAGTCGGTGACGTGTGGTCCATCTCAGCCAGTTGCGTCAAACGATGAGCCACCTTCGCGTTGCATGGGAGAGGTAGTGATGGGATAACTGTAGTCGCCCATGTAAAGTTGGCGAAAAATGCACGTTCGCGGATTATAGTGTTAACCCCGCAGACCGTGTAGTTCGTAGACGTCCCGGTACATCCATCGGCTGCGACAAAGACCTGAGAGTGGGCTGTGGTCCCGTCCGGACATGCCACTTCAAAGCCTTCCTTGTCGTATCGGATCCACGAGCCGTTGTTCAGTCTGTAATTGAACTTATTACCGTCAAAAGGATAAAGTTTTTTCAGACAACCTTCGTGTGTATGGGAGAGAGAACCGTTTAGCACTATGCCTAACTCACATGAATCCATTGATATAGGATGGAATTCAAAAGAGTCAGCTGTACAAACTTTATTATTCATGGCTTCTGAACAATGAGTGAATTTATCTAAGTCTTTAATGACTGTATATGAGGAAATCAATACGTGTCCCGTCAAATTGGATATTACTTGACTTGAGTTATTCGTCATGAAAGTTGGGAACGGTGCTATTTTGTATGCTTGCCAGGCATCAGAAGAATCAAAGGGAATGGTAATCATGATCCTGTAATTTTCAATGCTTACCGATATTAAGCTATAAGAAAACTCTATCTTATGGTCGTCTAACAAAGGAATATAACTTAGTTTCTCCCGTCCGTTCTCCAAAGTTAAAGTCAGATCTTTAATAGGCATAAGATGAGGGGATAAAACACCCTTTGTTGCTAGCGTAATAGCTTCTACATAGTCCTCTGATTTCTCAATAAAATGTGATATTTTGGTACGGATATGATCTATTTTCGAGTTATAATAAGCTAACGTAGCCAGCAAGTGTTGTACTTCCATAATCTGATCAATATTACTAGAATGTTCGTTCACCAAGCTCATTATTTGATTGATTGAGGATAACTGGCTATGCAGTTCGGACAAAGCTAATTCGGTTTTATGGTGCAAAAACTCAATTCTCTTATTTTGATTATTTACTTTAAGGCGATTTGAAATTCCTAAGCCTAAACTTGCAACAGATCCAAAGATGTATAATCCAGCAATGATAAGCGGGTTGCGACGTTCGAGATTATTGTGCCGCACAGACCACATCAGCAGGTCTCGAGCCAGATCTTCTGCCTCGGCGGTTTTATTCTGCAAGTTGTATGATAACATTTCCGCGACGCTGATTGTTTGAGCTAGCGAACCCTCTGAGTTAGCATGAAAATGACGTTGGTGTATTTCATTTAACGAAACAGCAAACCTCAACAGGTCACTCTTTAGGTTAATGACGTCATCCTCAGGAAGAAAGATCACCTGCATATCAACTTCTATGACTATATTGCTTGCGGTAATGAAAACGTCTTCTGTTCTTTCTACAATAGTGCCATGAGTAAAATCTAATTTTTTTGTTTTAGCGCTCTTCCCACACGACAAAGATGTCTGAACGAATAATATCACTCCTAACAATAACAGATTCATTTTGGAAACCTGCAATTAGTAAAATATATGTAATAACTCGTGTTAAAGAAAAATGTTTACATACAAATATGACATATATATATATATATATATATATATATTTATATATATATATATATATATATATATATATATGTATATATATATATATATATATATATATATATATATATATATAAAAGTTATTATACAAGTTTCATAGATACAAAAATTTCCGTCACTTCCATCTACCCTTCTTTTTAATTTCTGATATGTGCCAATGGAACGATTCTCATATCAGTGGGTTGGGATACGTTTTGAACCCTAAATCTATTGGCCGTTAATGTTTCTAAAATGTTAAACGGGCCTTCAAACTTAGGTGTCAGTTTGTAGTTTATTCCTTTACGTACGTATACTTGTATGTATACCTTATCGCCCACGGCATATGTTTTAGTTGGCTTAGCTATTTTATCATGATTTCTTTTCACTATGATTTGTGATTCTTCTAGATTCTTACGAAGTATATTATAACGACTTATGCTTGCATCCATAACATCCTTAAGAGGATTTGATAAATTGGTTGTAGGCGTTAATACATGGAAAGGCGTTCTAGCTGGGGTACCGTACAGTGCCTCGTGCGGCGTCATTTTAATAGATACATGATATGAGTGATTAAGAGTGCTCAGTACCGCAGGTATGGCAATGTCCCAGTTGGGGTCCATCCCCCCTAAGGTGACCCTTAAAATGTTTAAAACCTTACGATTTGCTCTTTCCACTAGCCCGTTAGACTCTGGGTGGTAGATCATGGTATTGATTTTCTTTATGCAAAGGAATTCACACAATGAGTTAAGGAAGTGATTATTGAATTCTCCTCCAGAGTCGGATATTATCATGTGTGGAATTCCATTTTTACAAATGTAGCACTCGTAAAACTTCCTTGCGCACTCGACCGCGGTTTTTGTTTTAAGCGCTATCAGTTCTGTATATCGAGTCAAGGCATCTATGATTACTAGGAGGTGCTTATTTCCTCTGTCTGACTCGTAAAATCCTGTTAATAAATCTAAGTGTACTCTTTCAAAGGGTTGATTTGGCACGGGATAAGCCCCTAGGCTGACAGGTGTCTTCGTGTGCCCTTTGTGTTCTTGACAAGTGCGACAATTAGCTATGTGCTTTTTTATATCTGTAAGCATTGTATGCCAATAAAATAAGGATTTGGCTTTCTGTGACATGATGGAGAAACCCGGGTGACCATGCAATGGATTTGCATGCAACCAATTTAAGACAGTGGTTATAAGTGAGATCGGTACCACCACCTGGTCGTTATTCAGCTGTGGTGTGTTGCGGGTTTTCCTCGTCACGGATCTACACAGGATATTATCTTTGATTATATAATTCTGCTGCTTATACTTTATATATTCCTTTTCCTTAGGATTTCCGTTTAAAGCTTTTATGATTTTTTCTAATTGCTGTTCTTTTCTTTGTTCCATCTGTAATAGTACAGCACTCCAGCCCAGATCTTCCTGTTCAGATATGGTTTTAACAATAGGCATGGATGTTGATATATCTATTAATTCAGCTAATGGCTCCGTACAAGATGACGCGGGGTTGTGTGATAATGCGTCAGCAATGATATTTGCTTTCCCAGGTAAATACCCGATCCTCGCGCCAAAGTCCTGGATGATCATATGCCACCGAGTTCGTTTGGGGCTGTGACTAAAGCCTTTTAAGAAGTCGGTTAGGGGCTTATGATCAGTGAGAACCTTGACGGGATAACCGTATATTATGAACTTAAAATGCACTAGTGAATTAACAATAGCGAGCCCTTCCTTGTCTATTACTGCATATTTACTTTCGGAAGGTCTCAGTTTACATGAATAAAAAGCTATAGGGAAAAACTGTTTGTCTTATTGCTGAAGCAATACCCCTCCTACTCCTAGGTCTGAGGTGTCTGTTGCAATAAAGAATTCCTTACCGAAGTCAGGAAATTTTAAGATAGGGGAACTACACAGTTCATCTTTCAATGTATCAAACGCCTGTTGATATTTCTCAGACCATATGAAATCTACGCCCTTCTTTATAAGATCGGTTAGGGGAGCGGCTATGATTGAGTAGTTGCATATAAAACACCTGTAGTACCCGCTACATCCTAGAAATTGCTGTATTACCTTGACATTAGTAGGTATCAGAAAGTTACGGATAGCCGATACCTTATCATGGACTACTTTAAGACCTTGACTAGACACAGTGAAACCTAAATAGACTAGTTCTGTTTTGAAAAATTCACACTTACTTATCATTACCCTTAGGTTATGCTGCCTTAGTCTTTGTAGCACTAACTCTAATTTATGTAGATGTTCTTCTAAGGTATTAGAAAAGATTACAAGGTCGTCCATATCTTAGTCGTTTCGCTTTTGCGAAAGACTGTTTGTCTTTTCTTACGACTGTCTTTCGTAAGCATTCTGGTTCCTTCTTTCTCCTATGTGATATCTTAGTAGAGTGGTTCTTCTTAAAGTAAAGGAGATGATTCAAACGGATAAGTTGAATAATAGTAGAACAACTTTATTACTGAACTCCATAACAAGAGAGACAGTTCGGTCGTGAGACCGTTCCGTTTTATCGCTAGAAATGAACTGACTTCATAGAGCATCACGTTGATAGCGAAACATTAGCTATCTCAGCGATTCACATAAAAACATACGTAGTCCGCCGGCTCGGAAGTTACAAGTTTCCAGCGCAGGTTAACAGGTCAACCGCTTCCCATGGAAGTTGTTATGAAAAGTTAACAGTAATGCAAAACGATGACATTTCCAAACAAACTTAAACCAGGCTACTGCAGGCATTGCATAGCGTGATCTAGATTTGCCTTGGTCACGTAGGACCCTCCTAATTCGCCAATGACCTCAGGTCATGGGTTTTATTTACAGATATGTAATTCTAAAATGTATTTATTACATTAGGCTCGGACAGCTACCATTCAAGCCTTCAATAACAAAAGTTACCTTAAACATGGTTTCTTAGGAGTGTGCTCGTAACATATGTTTAGATATAAACATAACAAGTGATTAAATGCATAAAAAGGTTCTGTTACATACCCTTTTTGGACATATTCATAAACAAAGATAAATGCATGGAAAATTTAGATCCATGTTTGATAATAATAATTATTAGGTACCAAAAAAAAATCAAAAGGTAAAAATCAAAAGGTTAACATGTATACATGAAGATTATGGTAATAGGTAACCTGATTAAGAATAGCGGTTACTGGTAGATTATGGTAATAGGTAACCTGATTAAGAATAGCGGTTACTGGTAGATTACAAACATGATCATGGATAATTGTTAAAGAGTACTTGTCACTCTTTGTAATAGATAAATATAAATGTACAATGGTATAACCGTATAAGTGTGCACAGATTAATATATAGGGCTGGTATATTTTATTAGGTGCCCGAAAAATACTTTTAGGAGTATGTTAATATATATATATTGGGCTATAATATTTTATTAGGTGCCCAGGAGATACTTTAACTGTTCAAATGCAAAGGCGTGAGTCGTTCTTGTCCTACATTTTGCCAGCGTACAGACCGCTTTTCACACACAACACAATTCCAGACAATTTTCCTAGGCACCAAATGAAATGGCCAGTTTCAGGCGGCCCTGAACGTATACGCCTTGAGCGCAACGGGTACGTCATCTGGACGTGACAACACGTTTCCTTGGAGATCCTTCTGTGTACGCCTCAGCCTACGCCAAGCAAAGATGACGGCGATAACCAATATGGCCGTCACACTGAACACGGCCAGCAGCACGTAGTAACGAAGATTTTCTCCACCTGCATAAGTCGGTGACGCGTGGTTCATCTCAGCCAGTTGCGTCAAACGATGAGCCACCCGCGCGTTGTATGGGAGAGGTAGTGATGGGATAATTGTAGTCGCCCAGGTATAGTTCGCAAAATACGTCTTCTCACATATTATTGTGTTGACCTCTCTGACGGTGTAGTTTGTAGATGTCCCCGTACAACCATCAGCTGCTACAAAGATTGGGGAATGGGCGGTGGTCCCGTCCGGGCATTCGACTTGAAAACCGTCTTTGTCGTATTGGATCCAGGAGCCATTATTCATTCTGTAATTGAACTTATTACTGTAAAAGGGATAAAGTTTCTTCAGACAACCTTCGCGTGTATGAGAGAGAGAGCCGTTTAGCACTATGCCTAACTCACATGAATCCATTGATATAGGATAGAATTCAAAAGAGTCAGCTGTACAAACTGTATTATTCATGGCTTCTGAACAGTGAGTTAGTTTATCTAAGTCTTTAATGACTGTAAATGATTTCCTATCAGAAGAAATCAGAACATGTCCCGTCAAATTGGATATTACTGGACTTGAGTTATTCGTCATGAAAGTTGGAAACGGTGCTATTTTGTATGATTGCCAAGCATCGGAAGAATCAAAAGGTATAGTGATCATAATCCTATAATTTTCGACGCTGACTGATATTAGGCTATAATAGAACTCTACTTTATGGGCGTCTAATAAAGGAATATAACCTAGTTTCTCCCGTCCGTTCTCCAAAGTTAACGTCAGATCTTTAATAGGCATAAGGTGTGGAGATAACACACCCTTTGTCGCTAACGTAATAGCTTCTACATAGTACTTTGATTTCTCAATAAAATGTGATATTTTGACACGCATATGATCTATTTTCGAACTATAATAAGCTAACGTAGCCAGCAAATGTTGAACTTCCATAATCTGATCGATATTACTAGAATGTTCGTTCACCAAACTCATTATTTGATTGATTGAAGATAACTGGCTGCGAAGTTCAGACAAAGCTAATTCGGTTTTGTGTTGCAAAAACTCAATTCTTTTATTTTGATTATTTATCTTAAGGCGATTTGAAATTCCTAAGCCTAGACTCGCAACAGATCCCAAGATGTTTAGTCCAGCAAGAATAAGTGGGTTGCGGCGTTCGAGATTATTGTGCCGCACAGACCACATCAGCAAGTCACGAGCAAGTTCCTCTGCCTCAGCGGTTTTATTTTGCACATCGTAAGATAACATTTCCGCGACGCTTAGGGTTTGAGCTAGCGAAATCTCTGAGTTAGCATGAAAATGACGTTGGTGCATTTCCTTAAGCGAAATGGCAAACCTCATCAGGTCATTCTTTAAGTTAAGGACGTCATCTTCAGGCAAAAAGATAGCTTGCATGTCTACTCCTATGACTATATTACTCGACACAATAAAAATGTCTTCTGTTCTTTCGATAATCGAGCCATGATTAAATTCTATTTCTTTCGTCTTAACACTCTTTCCATATAACAAAGATGTCTGAACACACAATATCACTCCTAACAATAACAGATTCATTTTGGAAACCTGCAATGAGTAAAATATATGTAATAACTCATGTTAAAGAATATGTTTACATACAAATATGATTGATATATATATATAAATTATTATACAAGTTTCATAAATACAACCATTTTTTCCCTCACTCCATCTACCTTCTTTAGATTCTGATATGTGCCTATGGAACTATTCTCATATCAGTGGGGTTGGATACATTTTGAACCCTAAATCTATTGGCCGTTAATGTTTCTAAAATGTTAAATGTGCCTTCAAACTTAGGTGTCAGTTTATAATTTAAACCTTTACGTACGTATACTTGTATGTATACCTTATCGCCCACGGCATATGTTCTAGTTGGGTTAGCTATTTTATCATGACTTCTTTTCATTATAATTTGTGCTTCTTCTAGATTCTTACGAAGTATATTATATCGACTTATGCTTGCATCCATAACATCCTTTAGAGGATTTGATAAATTAATTGTAGGCGTTAATACATGGAAAGGTGTTCTAGCTGGGATACCGTACAGTGCCTCGTGCGGCGTCATTTTAATAGACACATGATATGAGTGATTAAGTGTGCTTAGTACCGCAGGTATGGCAATGTCCCAGTTGGGGTCTGCCCCCCTAAGGTGACCCTTAAAATGTTTAAAACCTTACGATTTGCCCTTTCCACTAGCCCATTAGACTCTGGGTGATAGATCATGGTATTGATTTTCTTTATGCAAAGGAATTCGCACAATGAGTTAAGGAAATGATTATTGAACTCCCCGCCCGAGTCTGATATAATGGTGTGTGGAATTCCATGTTTACAAATGTAGCACTCGTAAAACTTTCTAGCGCACTCGACTGCGGTTTTTGTTTTAAGCGCTATTAGTTCTGTATATCGAGTCAAGGCATCTATGATTACTAGGAGGTGCTTATTTCCTCTGTCTGACTCGTAAAATCCTGTTAATAAATCTAAGTGTACTCTTTCAAAGGGTTGATTTGGCACGGGGTAAGCCCCTAGGCTGACAGGTGTCTTCGTGTGCCCTTTGTATTCTTGACAAGTGCGACAATTTGCTATGTGCTTTTTTATATCTGTAAGCATCGTATGCCAATAAAATAAAGATTTGGCTTTTTGTGACATTAGGGAAAAACCCGGGTGTCCATGCAGTGGATTTTCATGCAACCATTTAAAGACAGTGGGTATGAGTGAGATAGGTACCACCACCTGGTTGTTATTCAACTGTGGTGTGTTGCGGGTTTTCCTCGTCACGGATCTACACAGGATATTATCTTTGATTATGTAATTCTGCTGCTTATACTTTATATATTCCTTTTCCTTCGGATTTCCGTTTAACGCAATTATGATTTTTTCTATTTGTTGATCTTTTCTTTGTTCTGTCTGTAATAGTTCAGCACTCCAGCCCAGATCTTCCTGTTCAGATATAGTTTTAACAATGTGCGTGGAGGTTGAGATATCTATTAATTCAGCTAATGGCTCGGTACAAGATGAAGAGGGGTTGCGTGATAATGCGTCAGCGATGATATTTGCTTTCCCAGGTAAATACCCGATCCTCGCGCCAAAGTCTTGGATGATCATGTGCCACCGAGTTCGCTTAGGGCTGTGACTATATTATAAATTTAAAATGCACGAGTGAATTAACAATAGCGAGCCCTTCCTTGTCTATTACTGCATATTTACTTTCGGAAGGTCTCAGTTTACATGAATAAAAAGCTATAGGGAAAAACTGTTTATCATATTGTTGAAGCAATACCCCACCTACTCCTAGGTCTGAGGCGTCTGTTGCTATAAAGAATTCCTTACCGAAGTCAGGAAATTTCAAGATAGGAGAACTACACAGTTCATCTTTCAATTTATTGAACGCCTGTTGATGATTTTCAGACCATATGAAATCTACGCCCTTTTTTATAAGATCGGTTAGGGGAGCGGCTATGATGGAGTAGTTCCTAATGAACCTCCTGTAATACCCGCTACACCCTAAAAATTGCTGTATTCCCTTGACGTTTTTAGGTATCGGAAAGTTACGGATAGCTGATACCTTATCATGGACTACTTTAAGACCTTGACTAGACACTGTGAAACCTAAATAGACTAGTTCTGTTTTAAAAAAATTCACACACTTATCTTTACCCTTAGGTTATGCTGCCTTAGTCTTTGTAGCACTAACTCTAATTTACGTAGATGTTCTTCTAAGGTATTAGAAAAGATTACCAGGTCGTCCATATAGGCATGTAGGATATCTCCTAACAAGTCTCCAAACACAATGTTTATCATTCTAGTAAAAGTTACAGGAGCACAACGTAAACCAAAAGGCATACGCAAAAATTCATAATGTCCCCTGACTGTGCTGAAGGCAGTGTATGGGATACTCTCTTCTTCCAACGGAATCTGATGGAATCCCTTTAGTAGGTCCAAGCTGGTAAAATATTTGTTCTGACCTAGTAGAGATAGAATATCGTCAGTACATGGCACTGGGAATCGGTCAGGGATTGTTTCCTCATTTAAGCGACGAAAATCGACGCATATCCGCCAAGTTCAATCTTTTTTCGGTACTACTATTAACGGAAAATTATAAGGGCAGTTTGATTTCCTAATGACTCCTTCTTTTAGCATTTTACCTACTTCCTCAGTTATCTCATTCTGAAATTTCATAGGAAGTCTGTACGAAGGTACATAGATTACTTTCTGTTTGTCCTTTAGCCTTATTTGATGCTCGATGACATCCGTTTTTCCTAAGGTTCCATCTGTAGTGGAAAAAACATCTTGATATTCAGTTAAAAGATTCAAAAATTTCTGCTGAATTTCTTCTTCTTGAATGTCCTTATTGATTTTTTTCTTTATAGATTGCAAAAGGGATTCATCCGCAACTGATTGAGCGTGATTGATCTCAGCTACGGTAAGAATGCGATGTTTATAAACTTCCACATCCAAGATATGTTGATTTTTGTGGATTACTAAAGTGGTATTCAAATGATTACAGACTTCGATGTTACATTGTTGTTGTGAGCCGACTGTATAAATGGCTTGTGTGACGGATAATCCGTGTGTTTTCAGAGTGTCGGAAAGGATTAACATTTCAGATCCCGGCAAGGTTTTCTTTACACACACTAATATGGTCGAAGTTACGTTCGGCTCGAGAGTTTGCGTGCAAGCTGATATTACGGGCGAGCGAGAATTCTGTTGGGTCGCATGGATTATTTCTTGGTTTATGAGACAAGTGATTGGTTCCTCAATATATGTTACTACTCTGTCTGTCTCCTTATTATCTAAAACTGATTTCAGGGTATTAGAAGACTTACAGAATTTTCCTTTGATATACACGCCGTGTTTTGCAGGGGTAGGGTAATATTTTGAGTGCCCATAGACGGGTATCCGATAATTACTGCGGGATACATATTAATGTTTTGTACAACGATAAAGGTATCGGAAAACGTGCGCTTACCGACCTTGTACTGAACATGAGTTACTCCTACCACATTTAATTCATTATTTCCTATACCTGAGAGTCTTATTCCGGACTTCTCTATAGCGAAGTTTGAAAAGAGTAAATGATGAGTCCTTAAATCCATGATATTACGTGGACTACCAGAATCAAAGAACAAAGTAAATGACTTATGGTCCAAATTTACTGCATGTAAGGTTGGTCGTAACTCGTCTTGACTTATAATTGCGTGAATTTGTTGCAAATCTACGGGAACCTGCACAGATTTTTTGGATTCGGCCGTGTGTTTCATAGGAAAATCGATTGCCTCACAATAATCTGATAAATGATGAAACTGATTATTTGATACAAAAGATGTTGATATGGATGACCCAACATCGTCCTCTCCCCCCTTGGAGCTAACTACGTGGTATTTGCTTTGTTTAGCACTCCTTGAAAATTTGCTTGACCTTGCAAGTTCTGGCTAGACGGCCCAGGAACAGAGGTACCTGAAGCACGATTTGTTTGTTTCTGCTGTTGAGCAGCATTTCCGTTTGCTTGTTTCTTTTTATAGTACTGAGGACCCTTCTTTTTGTTGGCATTGGCAACTGTTTGCGTGTTTGTAGGATTCTGCTGTTGATTCCGCGAGTAGCAACGATTATATGAATGTGTGGTACTGTTATGAATTGAACAAAAACGCGTCCGACAGTCTGACATTATGTGACCTGGTCGTTTACAGTTATAACAAATCATCCCTGTTGCTTGATTATTATTAACTTCGTCTACTTGTTGTGGCTTATCCTCATTTTTTGCAAAAGCTTGAGTAAGCAAGGGATCAAGGTCAGTACATTTAGACATGTGTTCTTTGATTTGTTTATACACATCTAGTTCCGTACTGTCAGGCGTTAGCTTTTTAACAAAATACCGCACTAAAACTACAGGCAACATGACTGCCATACAGATTAAATATATCAAGTGTATGAAAACATCCACTGCGATATTGGATCTTGTAACCCACGTGGAGTTACGTAAGTTTTCCTGATGTTCATATAACCGGTCGGCAATTACTGCCTCCCGTTCTACAACACTAGGCTGAGCCACAGAAGCTTGTTTACGCGTAGAACTCGAAGAACCCATAACTATATTTACCTCCAGGACCTTGAACAGGAAAAATTAGTGTCCTGAACCAAGTTAGTTTTACTTCTGGATTTTTGGTTTTATAGGTGTTCCTCTTGTATGCATGTTTTTTCCGACTGATACGATTCCTAACTGTTTCACTAGCACTGTATAGATACGAACGTCCACTGCGCAAATTCAATATAAAATAAAAATGTGTTGCAAATAATAGGAAAAACCCACAAAAAAGATCATATAAGTACAGATAATTTTATAAAGATATTATACGGAGAATTCCTGCAAGAAAACGATTAGCAACAACGAGAAAAAAAAAGTCTGCGGGCGAGAACTCGTAGTTGAAGATTGATTCCTGTAATGAATGAAGATTAAGACTATATAACTCACCCCCAGAATACTGGACGATCGACTCTTGATGAACAACACTTCACTGAAAAAAACCTGAATAGATAAAATTCTACTTAGCTCTGGGTTATATGGGGAAGGATTGTTGACATCCGATGACGTCACAGTTCCTCTTTCTCTCGCGACGGAAGTCGTGATGATGTCACAGTCTCCTCCCGTCCTCGCGTTGCATGAAGAAGCCCAAGTCTTGATGACGTCACAGCCCCCTTCCTCGCGTTGCTTCCTCTTGGCCTACTCTTCGCGTCCTTGCTAGTGATCGCGCGTTGTTTCCTTTATGTGTTTCTTCTTCTGTTGATGTTCGATGCTGCTCTCGTCCGGTGTTGATTCTCGGAGATATGTGACAACAGTCACTCAATCGTCGATGTTGATGCTTGTATTCTTCTCGATGAAGGACATATCTTTGTCTTCATAAAATGTTGCGTTGATTGAAGATCCCGTTTCCTCTGTTTATTATTGACTTATAGCTGGAAGTTGGTGATTGCAGTTCTTCGGTCGGCTGATATGGTTCTTGTTAATGTTATTCTTCGTTAATCGCTGCCACCATTCTTAGTCGTTTCGCTTTTGCGAAAGACTGTTTGTCTTTTCTTACTACTGTCTTTCATAAGCATTCTGGTTCCTTCTTTCTCCTATGTGATATCTTAGTAGAGTGGTTCTTCTTAAAGTAAAGGATATGATTCAAACGGATAAGTTGAATAATAGTAGAACAACTTTATTACTGAACTCCATAACAAGAGAGACAGTTCGGTCGTGAGACCGTTCCGTTTTATCGCTAGAAATGAACTGACTTCTTAGAGCATCACGTTGATAGCGAAACATTAGCTATCTCAGCGATTCACATAAAAACATACATAGTCCACCGGCTCGGAAGTTACAAGTTTCCGGCGCAGGTTAACAGGTCAACAGGTCAACCGCTTCCCATGGAAGTTGTAATGAAAAGTTAACAGTAATGCAAAACGATGACATTTCCAAAAAAACTTAAACCAGGCTACTGCAGGCATTGCATAGCGTGATCTAGATTTGCCTTGGTCACGTAGGACGCTCCTAATTCGCCAATGACCTCAGGTCATGGGTTTTTATTTACAGATATGTAATTCTAAAATGTATTTATTACACATATAGGCATGTAGGATATCCCCTAATAAGTCTCCGAACACAATGTTGATCATTCTAGTAAAAGTTATGGGAGCACAATGTAAACCAAAAGGCATACGCAAAAATTCATAATGTCCCCTGGCTGTGCTGAAGGCAGTGTATGGGATACTCTCCTTTTCTAACGGTATCTGGTGGAAACCCTTGAGTAAGTCCAAACTGGTAAAATATTTGTTCTGACCTAGTAAAGATAGAATATCGTCAGTACATGGCACTGGGAATCGGTCAGGGATCGTTTCCTCATTTAAGCGACGGAAGTCTACGCAGATACGCCAAGTTCGATCTTTTTTCGGTACGACTATTAACGGAAAATTATAAGGGCTGTTTGATTTCCTAATGACTCCTTCCTTTAGCATTTTACCTACTTCCTCATTTATCTCATTCTGGAATTTCATAGGGAGTCTGTACGAAGGTACATAGATAACTTTCTGCTTGTCTTTTAACCTTATTTGGTGTTCTATGACATCCGTTTTTCCTAAGGATCCATCCGTAGTGGAAAAAACATCATGATATTTAGTTAAAAGATCAAGAAATTTCTGCTGAATTTCTTCTTCTTGAATGTCTTTATTGATTTTATTTTTTATAGATTGCAAAAGGGACTCATCCGCAACTGATTGAGCGTGATTGATCTCAGCTACAGTAAGAATGCAATGTTTATAAACTTCCACTTGTTCCGATATGTAATACAAACCATCGGTCCTTTAACAATAGGAAGTAGCTAGCGGCAGCTGGAACGGTCGTAAGCTTCGAACAAGGGGAGAACGGTAGTTAACTGCTGGCGCACGACTGGGAGGTAAACAAATCACTTTTGCTTTCGGCCGTGGGTGTGAAGGACGTGTTCGTCATCGCTCTCTGCCCGCTTCATCGTCGTATGCTTTGTTTATATTGTGTTTTCTACTAATGGTTTGTTTGACTTGAAAATGAAACTGTAAGTACACTGTTTTCATTTTCATTACTTAATTATGAGCCAACATGGAGCTATCGCCGTAGATGCGGCGATTTCCGCTCTTTTCATGAAATTGATACCCTTGAATTATGTCTCGGTGCCGAGGGCGGGGGTGCTCGCGCTGAGTCATGTATTTTGGGCGAAAGTGTGTAATTGAAAAATGTAAGTACTCTTTTCATTATATTTTTGCCCTGTGCGTTCGTTGCCGAGAGCGTGATTGCGCTCGGCACGAGCCTCTCTTTTTGTATGATTAGAATGCAATGAAAGTGAATTCATTTATTTAATTGCATCAATTTTAATTTTGGATCAATTTCCACTCCTACCCGGGAATTGATCCTTACGATTTATTTTCTGTGAAAGTGAAATCGCAAGTGCAGTATTCTGTTTCATTTTCATATATATTTTATGATAGCATCATATTATTATGGATCAAGTTTCCGCTCTTACCCGGGAATTGATCTTTTCCCTTTTAAGTTCTATGAAGTGAATCGCAAGTGCAGTATTCTGTTTCATTTTCATATTACTTTTCACTGCTGTGCGGGGGTAGGGGAAGCGAAGGTCTGCCAGGAAGTCATCGGAAAGCTCTCCCGCGACTCCCTTGGTATCCGATTCTTCGTCTTCTTTCCTGCTCCCCGCTCAGCTTCCTCGTTGTATTTTGTATTTGGGGTCTTCCTTGCGTTCGGGGTGGGTCATGTCTCCCCCCCGTGCGTGAGGGAACCCCTCTTACTAATCTGTGCTACCGCAGGTGCTACATCCGTGGGAGACGACCTTGGACAAGTATGGACCACTGCAGCGGCAGGGCGTGCCTAGCATCCACGGGCTGCTGCAGCGTCTAGCGAGGTCTGGGGCGGTCTCCACTACTACCTCCACGGCCGCTTATGCTGCTCTCCCCCGCCTGGTCTACACTCCCCATGCTGTGTCGGTGACGCCGTCTGCCGCTACTAGGGCCGGTCGCCGCCGTACCGAGGGAGGGTATGCCGCCGCCGCCTGTGTTCTTCGTGTTGCCTGCCCCAGACTTCCGCTGTTCCAGCAGCTCCCCCCTGGACCGGCCGCCAGTACCCAGGTTCCCGTTGGCTGCCGATGATTCTACGAGGCGATGGCTGGGCCTGCCATACCTGCCGCTGATGTGATTCCCGCTGCTGGCTTGGCTGTCCCTTCTGGGTCTACCGCTGCCGCTGTTCCTGCCGCTCCTGAGCTGGTTGCTGTACCTGTCGCTCCTCGTTCCTGCGCCTGCCCATGCTGGTCCTGCCCACGGTGTATCTTCCCCAGTCCCAGGTCCTTCCGGACAGGTGCAGTCGGGCCGTGTTGCTTCGGCAATAGCCCCGGCTCCGGCCTGGATGGAGGACCTGACGACTGTCCTGCGTGAGCTGACGAGGAAGAGGAAGAAGAAGAGGAAGGTGTCATCTTCGTCTTCATCGTCTGCTGCTGCCTCTTCCCCTTCGACTTCTAAGGCCCATAAGCCGAAGAAGAAGAAGGCTGCCTTCCCCCCTAAGAAATCTCCTTCGGGGTCCATCTGCTGGTCCTCCTGCTCCTTCGGGAGCGGGGCCCGTCTCCCCTTCCGTAAGGAAGAGATAGACGGGGACCAGAGGAGTACCGGTTAGCACTGGTACTTCCTCGCCTGGTACTAGCGGCGATGCCGCTACGCCAGGTTCCAGCTCGGTCTCTCATTCGCGAGAGATCCCGAGTGTACGCTCTCCCTCGGGAGACCGTGCAGCC
Organism: Macrobrachium nipponense; assembly: GCF_015104395.2. Lineage (NCBI taxonomy): Eukaryota > Metazoa > Arthropoda > Malacostraca > Decapoda > Palaemonidae > Macrobrachium > Macrobrachium nipponense. Next base: position 78,382,122 of record NC_087210.1, on the reverse strand, counting down.
AAAGTTTCGGCGCCAGAGTTCGCTCGGCGCCAAGACCGTGGCACGGAGCAGAAGGCTGGGGAGAGCCGCTCAGGTGACTCTCACCAGGTCAGCGGCCGCTCTCGCAGCGACCAGCTGGTAACCCGGGTTTCCCCCCTAAGAAGGCTCCTTCGGGAACTTCTAAGGGCTCGTTCCACTCCCGTGGGACGGGGGTGTTCTTCTGCCGGTCCTCCTGCTCTTTAGGGAACAGGGCCCGTCTCCCCTTCCGCAAGGAAGAAGAAGACGGGGACCAGAGGCGTACCGACTACCACCGGTACTTCCTCACCTGGTGTTTGCGGCGCTGCTGCTACGCCAGGTTCCGGCTCGGTCTCTCGTTCGCGAGAAGTTCCGAGTATACGATCTCCCGCGGGAGAGCGTATAGCCAAATTTTGGCGCCAGAGTTCGCTCGGCGCAGAAGCTGGTGAGAGCCGCTCATGTGACTCTCACCAGGCCAGCGGCCGCTCTCGCAGCGACCAGCTGGTAACCCTGGTAGACGTGACTGTCTGACCAGCCACGGGCTGAGGCTGGGAAGAGGTTCCCCCCTCCCGATCGTTGGTGTCAGCCTCGGCTGGTACCAGCGGTATGACGCGCCGCGAGTACACGCACCGGTCTCACCGCGACAGTGGTCTCTGCAGGTCTCCTGACGGCCGCTCCCACAGGGACCGGGCGGATAGGGGGACCAGCAGCAGCTCCTCTGCGCACGAGATCGGGGCCGCTGTTCTCAGTCTAGCCGTTTCCCTTGGAAACGGCTCGACTAGGCCTGCAAGTTGGCGATCACCTGCAGCCCTCCAAGCCCACTGGTTCTGCCAGCGAGCGAAAGAGGAGCGTCATGTCTTCCTCTCCCGTGCCTGCAACTTCCTCGATTTGCACCAGGAAGAGCGAGGCACAGTGGGGTGATCGTGAGGGGCATGCCCCGCATGATCCCGTCACGACGCCGTAAGTACCAGGTACGATCTTCGGACCGACCAGGACGTACGCGCAAGTGGCAGGAGGAATCCGAGAGGGGTCTATCGCAGTTCCTCCTCCTTAAGGGGGAGGTTCTCGGAATGCTCTTGTTCGAGGGGCTTGACGGTCCTACTCTGCAAGATGCTATGACTTCCGAGATCCAGAGGAACTTTGTCGAGGTTATGGCTCTGATTCGTCAGCGCAACGACCTCGGGGAAGGATCGCCGCTCCCACCAGCAGAGCCCACATCTCGGCTCGAGTCGTTTTGGGGCCCGAGAGGGAATCCAAACCGACGGTGGGTCTGCCGCGATCGGAGCTTGCCGATTCTGTCTTGAATCAGAGTCTCTCGTCTCCGGATAAGAAGGCTCTCTCAGATCTGGCCGGTCGAACGAGCTACTTCCACCTCCTCTACTGCGACAGCGGCGTTTCTATGTGTCTTCGGACACCGTATTTAAATACCCCTTCGGTCCTCCTGAGAGGTTTCGACCTCGATGAGGACTGGAATGAGTCGGAGGACGGTATCGGCTCTCTCCTGTCAGGTGTCGATCAGCCCCACCCAGACAATGTTCACAGTGGCGGCAGACCCTTACCTACAGGGCGAGTTCGTAACCCTCCTTGGGAAAACGTTTTCTCCTGACGATACGTTTTCCCAGACTCTGAGAGGCCATCACCGAAAGGCGAGGGCTGTTCCTACTCTTCTCCAACTGCTAGTTCCACTGGGAAGGCGAGAGAGTATCCAATTCCTCCCCCATTCCCTCTTTCCTTACGGCTACGAGGGAAATGGGAGGGATCCTACAGAGATTTCTCTGTAGGATCCCACGTTGGGGACTGCGCTACTGGGGGGACCTTCGGGTCCTACCTGACGTAAGCCCCAGTCGTTGAGGAGGGATCCTGCCCCATCCTCGATTTCTACGGGAATCGAGAGGACCACCAGCCGATATCATTTGACGAATTAGGTGGGGGTTTCGCAGAGTGCTTAGAATTCTACGGAATTTCTAGCGCATTCAGTGTTTTCGAGTTTTTTACGATCTCCAAACACTTAGGCGAGACCACGGTCCAAAGTGAGCGAGACGAGAATCCCGATAATTGTTACACGATAATCGGGAACCTCGCCTATGCTCCAATTCCTGGAATTTCTGGCATTGGGAAGAAGACTGCTGCTGAAAGAAGACTATCTCACAGTAGGCGACCAACCTGGAATAGAGAAGAATGGACAGGAACATCCAGTTTGGCTTGAACTATCGTCTTCGTTATTCTGTTCACCATTGAAGCTTTCCTTCGAGGAAGACTTCTCCTTCACTCTCTTTGATAGAGATCGAAGGTGGTCGATCTCCAATCCTTATTTTGTTTTCTTGAAAGAAAAGAATTTAGGATGGAGATCGTTGTTCAGAATCCTACAAATATACTACGTATATTAACCTCGCGACATGATTCTGCTAAGCAGTTGAATTGTCCGAGGGGTAGGCGCATATCCTAGTTTCTCTACGGATTGCGACTTAGACGAGGAGTATTCTAATTGAACTGCAACTCGGGGTTGCCTGCAACCTTCCAGGAGTTTCCAGTTTCAATTTTATATACTTATGGTTTTGTCACGACAACACCATTTCAGCTTTTGTATTTACTGAAATTCGTTTCGCCTAAATATAATTGCTCGAGCATATCTTTTTATGCTCGTTGGTTCTAGCCGAACGCATTCCTTCGTGGAAAGGATTACTTGGCAGCTCAGGATGACGAGTCGGCGACAGCTACTGCGTATTGAATTGCCCGAGGCAATTCAGTACCAGCTGCCGCTTCGAGATGTACGGTTGGTTATGTCTTTCTCCCCTGCTTTGATTGAATACCAACCGTATCTCTGCCCAACAATCACGGACTTGAGTCTCTGATTAACGGGGATTCTCGCATACATGAATGACCATCTACTGCTGTGACGCTCGAATTCATCGCCTTCAGTATTGCGAGAATTTACAACAGAGATATCTCTTCGACTTTCATCTTTCTGTTTACCGCACGGTAACAGAATTCTGTAATAGTCTTTTGCTACATCGCACTGCGATAATGCGAATGAATTTTGCGGAATCTGAGTTTGTCCTCAAAATATCTCGTATTCGTAGGTGTGCAATTGTTCATTGTTCACCCCGGATTAGCAGATGTATTGAAAGACATCGCCTACTCCCACACCTGCCAGCTCTACTTCCAAACGTTCAGCCCATGAGAAGCAGTTCTTCAGGCGGCTCTCCCCTGTGTTTTCATTACTGAAGAACGCCCCGCTTTCATTGCAACTACGACTTCTCACCGGACAGCAATGAAATAGCGGTTAGCGTTTTCAGTCATTTGTAAGCACAGGTTCAGAATCTTGAGATTCCTTCTCTCGATTCAGCTGGAAGACGTAAGTTGCATTCATTGCCTACCTTCGTCTTCAACGTCACATAGTGTTGTTTCTTCTTACTTGAGATTCAACTACTATGAGAGTGTCTTGCCTTCAGGGACCTAGGTCTCTAGACGGCAATTGACTTTCGCCTTTTGAGCATATGCCTTAAGAGAATCATCACCTCGCCGTCCGGTATTGGTGACAAACAAATACATTATTTGTTTGGTCTCTCGGCATAACCCTTTAAAAGGCCAAGGTCACGTGACTTACTCGGATGCTTGGACAACTCACCTCACTTCCAATACCGAACCAGTCAGTCGGCAGCTGTCAGAGCGCCCGAGTCAGTTACGAACTACGCTGTGGACTTAGTTCGGTTGTTACGGAGCAATCATTACTTCGTCTTAATAGCTTGTCACAGTACCCATACCATCGACACCCACCATTGAGTGTCGGTGTCCTATCCACTACCGAGAACTTTGCTGCATGGGGATAGGAGGATGCGAGAGACTTTGTGCCAAACGGACAGACCAGTATGGGTACTGGACATCACCGAAGTCAAGAAGAGGGATAGGTCATGCAACTATTCCCTTCTTTTCCTCTGAGGAAACTGCATGACTTTTCCTGCGAAGTCAAGCATCCAGAGGATGGGGATCCGTGACGCTCGATTTTGTACCGAACTTCGTAGCGAAGACTCAGAACCCTTCGGTCCCTGACGATCGGTCCGAGTTGTTCACAATCCCCTCCCTAATGGACTTCACCGCCTTCGATGCGAAGGAGATGCTGCTTTGTCCACAAGAACTTCTCCGTGGCGCAGGTACTGAAGGCAGGGGTCTGGTCCAACCAGACCACATGCACCTCCTTCTACCTTCGGGATATTGCCCACAGGTCCTTGGATCTTTTTCCTTAGGACCCGTGGTGGCTGCTCAACACGTGTAGCGAACCCAGACCCTCGCAGGCTGAACAGCATCGAGTCCTGGTGTGACTGTAAGAATGGATGAGTGAATGAGAGTGTGACTGGCTCCTCTTCCCATCTTTTTCTTCCCCTCTACCTGTGGGTAGAGGGACACGGTTGTCACCCTGCTGGATAAGGACGAGATGCAGGTGAGCTACTCAACAGAGCCCCATCCTATCCCTTTCACTAGGGATAGGAGCGTATATCCACCACTTCCTCCAACAAGGGGGAGGAAGTGGATGCCAGCTTGAGACAAACCCATACTTTATGTTGCCTCTTGCAAACAGGAACAAGTTCTTGCATGCTGGTACGAAGAGATACGCTTGCCTCTCTCTTAGTACTCGCCCCAGAGGTCTGACCATTGATCCTGCGGTGCACACCCCGATCAATCAGACAGAGGCTTGGATCCCTCCCTCGCTCTTACGACCAGGGAGGCATTCCAGGGATGGACAAACACCAGTCTGTTCATCAAAAGACTCAGATTCCTCCCACCAAGAAGTGAGTCTTCCTATTGTTAAAGGACCGATGGTTTGTATTACGTATCGGAACAAATGACAATTTGTCGAAAATTGCATTTTTCCTAACTATACAAACCTGAGGTCCTTTAACAATAGGAAGTAGCTAGCGGCAGCTGGAACGGTCGTAAGCTTCGAACAAGGGGAGAACGGTAGTTAACTGCTTGTCCGACAGCGCGCGACTGGGAGGTAAACAAATCACTATTGCTTTAGGCCCATGCAAAATACGCAGAGTGAGGGGTGGCATGAGGAGGGACTATATGTAAAGGACCTCAGGTTTGTATAGTTAGGAAAAATGCAATTTTCGACAAATTGTCATTTCCAAGATATGTTGATTTTTGTGAATTACTAAAGTGGTATTCAAATGATTACAGACTTCGATGTTACATTGTTGTTGTGAGCCGACTGTATAAATGGCTTGTGTGACGGATAATCCATGAGTTTTCAGAGTGTTGGAAAGGATTAACATTTCAGATCCTGGCAAGGTTTTACGTTTGGCTCGAGAGTTTGCGTGCAAGCTGATATTACGGGTGAGCGAGAATTCTGTTAGGTTGCATAGATGATTTCTTGCGTCATGAGACAAGTGATTGGTTCTTCAACGTACGTTACTATTCTATTTGTTGTCTCCTTGTTATCTAAAACTGATTTTAAGGTGTTAGAAGACTTATAGAATTTTCCTTTGATATACACGCCGTGTTTTGCAGGGGCTAAGGTAATGTTTTAGTGCCCATAGACGGGTATCCTATAATTACAACGGGATACATATCAATGTTTTGTACAACGATAAAGGTATCGGAAAACGTGCGCTTACCGACCTTGTACTGAACATGAGTTACTCCTACCACATTTAATTCATTATTTCCTATACCCGAGAGTCTTACTTCGGACTTCTCTATAGGGAAGTTCGAAAAAAGCAAATGATGAGTCCGCAAATCCATGATATTATGTGGACTACCAGAATCAAAGAATAATGTAAATGACTTATGATCTAAATTTACTGCATGTAAGGTTGGGCGTAACTCATCTTGACTTATTATTGCGTGAATTTGTTGCAAATCTACGGGAACCTGCACTGATTTTTTGGATTCAGCCGTGTGTTTCACAGGAAAATCGATTGCCTCAATGATCTGGTAAATGATTAAATTGATTATTTGATACAAAAGATGTTGATATGAATGACCCAACATCGTCCTCTCCCCCCCTGGAGCTTACTACGTGGTATGTGCTGTGTTTTGCACACTCGGAAAATTCGCCTGACCTTGCGAGTTCTGGCTAGACGGCCCAGAAACAGAGTTACTTGAAGCACGATTTGTTTGTTTGTGATGTTGAACAGCATTACTGTTCGCCTGCTTCTTTTTAAAGTACTGAGGATTATTTGTTTTCATTGGGAACTGTTTGCGTGTTTCTAGGATTCTGCTGTTGATTCCGCGAGAAGCATCGATTATATGAATGAGTGGAACTGTTGTGAATTGAACATAAACGCGTCCGACAGTCTGAAATCATGTGACCTGGTCTTTTACAGTTATAACAAATCATCCCTGCAGCTTGATTATTATTGACCACATTTACTTGTTGTGGTTTATCCTCATTTTTTGCAAAAACTTGAGTAAACAAGGGATCAAGGTCAGTACATTTAGACATGTGTTTTTTGATCTGTTTATACACATCTAGTTCCGTACTGTTGGGCTGTAGCTTTTTGTCAAAACACCGCACTAAAGCTTCAGGCAAGATGACTGTCATACACGTGAGGTAAATCAAACGTATGAAATCTTTCACGGCGATACTGGACCTTGTAACCCATGCGGAGTTACTTAAATTAACCTGATATTCATTTAGCCGGTCGGCAATTACCGCCACCCGCTCTACAACATTAAGCTGAGTCATAGAGGCTTGGTTAAGGATATTCCTTTAAGCCAGCACTATGTCTAAAACCTCTTCACCGCCATATACAGCACGTAACCTAACTTTGAAATCGTCCCATGTAACCGCCTCTTGGAAAGAAACACCTCTCAGATATGCACTTGCGTCTCCTTTAGCAAAGTCTATGAAGCTTTTGGCTTCCTGTAATTGTACAGATGGGTCTGTGATGCATTTTGCATTTAAATGAGCGTCTACAGATGAGATCCATGACTCAACGTTTTGAGGCAGGAACCCATTGACCCGACCTTGAAAAGGGACTATTGCTGACCTAGCACTAACAAGAGTGACTACATTGGGGTTACCCAGTGCGGAAGAACCAGCCACAGTAGTTGCCATGTTAACTTTTATTTTTTTCTTATCACTACGATTTCTTGCGATCCTATCAAAATATCTATAAGAGTACACACGACCACTACGTAAACGCATACACAATATAAAGTAAAAATGTGTTGCCAATAATATGAAAATCCCCCCCAAAAAAGATAATATTAATACAGATAATTTGATAAAGATATTTTCCGGAGAACTCCTGGAAAAAAAAGCGATTAGCAACAACGAGAAAAAGAATCTGTGGGTGAGAACTCGTAGTTGAAGATTGATTCCTGTAATGAATTCAGATTAAGATTGGATAACTCACCCCAGGAATACTGGACGATCGACTCTTGATGTACAACACTTCACTGAAAAAACCTGAATGGATAAAGAATGTACTTAGCTTTGGTATATATGCGGAAAGAATGTTGACGTTCCGATGACGTCACAGCCTCTCTCTCTCTCTCTCTCGCGTCGCAAGAAGCCGTCGATGTCGTGATGACGTCACAGCCTCTCTCTCTCGCGTTGCTTCCTCTTGACCTAATCTCTACGTCCTTGCCTGTTATCACTCGTTGTTTTCTATGGTGGTTTCTTCCTTCCCGTTGATGTCCGATGCTGCTTCGCGTCCGGTTTTGATTCTTGTAGATATGTTCACTTAAACGTCGATGTTGATGCTCGACTTCGTCTTGATGAAGGACATATCTTCGTTTTCATAGGATGTTTACAGTTGCATGTTGATTGAAGATCCCGTTTCCTCAGTTTATTATTGACTTATAGCTGGGATTTGATGATATATTTCTTCGGTAGACGTATATGGTTCTTGTGTATGTAGATTTGCGCTGCCACCATTTTCTTATCTCCCGCTTGTCCACTCAGTATAATGGTGTTAGACAGCGAAAGATTGTATGTTCTTTCTTACGACTGTTATTCGTAAGCATTGTGGGTTCTACTTCTCTTCTTGTCTACGTTATATCTAGTTGGTTCTTCTTTAGAATAAGGGAGATGACTCAAACGGATGATGTTTAAACTTGACAGCTTTATTTCTTAGCTCCATCACTGGAGTAGAGAGATAGTTTGGTCGGACAACCGATCCGTTGAGTAACTAGAAGAGAACTAACAATACAGGGCATCGTGTCGATAGCGGAACACTAGCTATCTCAGCGATTTACATATAAAATGAATACGTAGTCCGCCGGCTTGGAAGTCATGAGTTTCCGCTGCGGGTTAACAGGTCAACCGCTTCCCATGGAAGGTGTTGTGAGCTGTTTATAAACTACATAAATGATGATATGTCCAAATGCAAACCAGGCTACTGCAAGCATTGCACAGCGTGGTCTAGTTTCACATGGTCACGTAGGACGCTCCTAATTCACCAATGACCCCTTAGGTCGTGGGTTCTATTTACAGATATGTAATTTATCTGTATTCTTTAATGTAATTATTACATAAAGACCCCCATACACTGAGTGATTGTCTGAACGACTGTCTATATCGACTATCGATCGCAAAAACACTGTGTACGGGCTTGTCTGAATGCAAAAGTGGGTGGAGCTTGGTGTCTGAACGATCTTAGCTGGAATCTGTCACGACCAGGTTGCTGGCTTGCGACTTAAGTATGTCATACACAGATTGTTCAATGTATGTGTTTGTCTGCCGATATAACCCTATCGCGCGCGTCTCTTCTAGAGATGATGCCATGACTTAAAGGGACAAAATCTTTGTTCAGACTGAAATCTGTGCGAAGATCATTCATACTGTGAATAGTGTGTGTGTGTGTTAACCTTACTAAGTTCTAGACTTTCTAGGATTAGTTTCACTTATTAACAGAGTTCCAGGAACGGGCTGATTGATACACTTGTGTTGTTGTCGGTAGATTTTTATTCATACTGGAAGAGGGAAACGGGAACGTCGAACTTGCCGCTTTGTTTACATACAGGTGGTGCCACGACTCGTCAGTGAGAAAGACTAAATACTTCAGAAAAATTAACATACAAGCAACGAAAATATGAAAAATAAAAATCACAATATGCCAACACTTTCCCTTGATTTTATTGTAATGCAGTGAATTTTACAAAAAATGGCGCTGACAAAAATTGGACAGCCAATGACACAAAACAGCAAAATTGCAATGATGACATGAATAAAAAAATAACTAAACACTTGCAGATAAAGAATAACACAGCTGCAAGAAAAGTATGCTGAACAAGCAACAAAATTGAATATACACAGTAGGTAGCTGCAAAAGAATAAAGGCAATTATACCTGTCATCATCACATTTGGCAAGGGATTACAATTCAAAAAAAAAATGATCAGAAGTACAAACTAAGAACTTTGGCATGACTCTGACTGTTATTAAGGAATGATAAGTCCAATTCTTGCTCACAACTCCTGTGTCTTTCTCCCAGTCAAACCCTTGGTTAGAAGGTCAGCTAGATTTTTTACCACATTCTTTATGAAGTGATACTTCACATCCACGCCCTTGGAATTATCATTGACAATGTCCTTCTCTGCAAGGTTGATTGCTGCTGTATTGTCAGCAAGGATGCATGGCACTATGCAAAGATCACTTGCATTGATCTCCCTCAATATACCATAGCCACATTGAGTCTTGCGTAGCGACAGCCATAGCAATGTACTCCACCTGTTGTGTGGACGTAGCAACCACTGTTTGCTTCTTGCTTCTCCACTCCACGGGTCCTCCGGCAATACACACCACCAGTCCACTGAACGATTTTCTGTCCACCTTGTTGTTGGCTAAGTCAGCATCAGAAAAAATCAATGCCTCCTTCCCACTCTTCCTGAATACTATGCAATAGTCACGGGTGTGTTTTAGGTATTTTATCAGATATTTCACTGCAGCCATCTGCTTCCTCTTGTGGTTGGCCAAGAATTGACTGAGATAACTGACAGCAAAACTCAAGTCAGGTCTTGTCTCGTTTGCAACGTACAGCAACATACCTATGGCTCTTCGATATTCATGACTATCGGCGTCTGCATCTGGGTCATTGTTGGCAGAGAATACATCTGCACTCAGAGGACTGTGTTTTCCTCTGCATTCAGACAACTCGTCCTGCTCCAATATCTGATCGATATAAGCACACTGGTCGATGCTTATGGTGTGCTCATCCTTTCGCAATATTCTCAATGATAAGAAATCAGATATTTCTCCTAGCTCTCGTATTTCAACTTGTTGGCCTAACTCTTTCTTGAACCAATCAATATCTTTTTTTCCCCACACTGCAATGTCATCCACATAAAGTCCAACTTACACTTTCCTTTCTCGATGATAGAATAGGCAAGGGTCACCAACTGACGGGTTGAACTTCATGTCTATAAAGATTTTCTTGATCTTATGGAAGCATTCTTGCCCTGATGGTTTCAGACCATAAAGGCACTTCTTCAGCTTCCATACCATCCTATCCTTGTTGAAATCAAAACCCTCCAGTTGTTCCAGGTACTATACTTCTTCCTTGATATCACTATTGATGTAGGCAGATATTACATCGACCTGCTCACACCTTGGTTCCTTCTCCACTCCCAAAGCGAGCATCAACCGAATGGTCTTTCTTTTGATCACAGGTGAGTAGGTTTCCATGTAGTCAAAGCCGTATCTCTGCGCGAATCCTTGTGCAACTAACCTGGCCTTGTACTTTGTACGGTTACCACTAGCATCAGTCTTCAGCTTGAACTTCCATGTTGACCCAATGACTTTGGTTGATGGCCTTGGTACAATCTCCCATGTATTCATCTCGGTCAGTTTCTTAATCTCTTCTCCCATAGCATATTTCCATCTTTCTGCTTGGGGGCTAGCTAGGGCTTCTTTGGCACTCTTTGGTTCAATGATGGTGGTCTCTTCATCTGGCTTAACCACTAAACACTCAGGGTTGTCTTTACATTCTTGGCACTGACATTTCTTTGGTTTAGGCACTCTTGCAGACCGCTGCAGGACTGGGACTTCTTCTTGAATTTGAGCTTCTTCATCTTCAGACAGCACTGGAATTTCTTCAAAGACAGGAATCTGCCCATTGTTTACTTCTCCATGCCCGCCATCTTTACCACTTCCCTTTTCCAGAGTCTCCCTTCTGCTCCCATTCTTCCTCTGTTTCCTCCTCGGAGTCTGACTCATATAAGAGATGTAGATAGTCTGTTTCCTGCTTCCCCTGATCACTGGAATCTTCTTTCTTCTTCCACGTGAAAACATCTTCATGGAATACAACATCCTGCCTGATTATTACCCTTCCGGTCTCTGTGTTCCAAAGCCTGTATCCATCCTTTGTATCCTCCTGATAACCAAGCATGATACACTCAACAGTCTTGCTATCAATTTTGCTTCTGACTTCTCTCATGGCGTGAGCTCTGCATCTGAAGGGTCTCATGCGTTCATAATCACTCCTTGTGAGTTCCTTTCCTGTAGCCAGTTCCAGCGGTATCTTAAAATTGGTGGCACTGCTCAGCACTCTGTTTCTGTTGTAGGCTGCAGTTGACATAGCTTCAGCCCACAGTCTCTTGTCAGCTCCTGCTTCAAATGATATAGTCCTCACCATTTTTATAAGTACGCGATTTTGTCGTTCCGCTCTCCCGTTCTGCTGTTTACAGTAAGGCACGCTCCTTTCATGCACTATTCCATTTGCAGCCAGATAGTTGTGCAACTGCTCTTTACCAGAGTATTCCCCTTCGAAGTCAGATCTAATTTTCTTCAGGGTGTGGCCTGTGAGACTCCCCATCTTGGTCTTGAATTGAATTAGTCTAGACAATGCTTCATCCTTGGACTTCATTGGCATTACAGTCAGATACCTGGAGTAATCGTCAGTGAACACAATAGCATAAATGGACCCACCAAATGAAGGGATATTAAAGGGTCCATTAACATCGGTGTGAACTAGCATCAAAGGTTTAGATGCTCTTGATGTGCTTGCAGGAAAAGGTATCCTTGTCATCTTCCCCTCAATGCATGCTTCACATTTTCCACATTCTTCTTTCTTGACATTAGCCAGAACTGGAGTTTTCTTCAAAGTGTCATAGTTGAGATGACCCACTCTTTGATGCCAAGTCTGCATTGAAACCTTCGCGGCCAATGCCACAGTAGCTCCCTCATTATCTTTACTAGGCCAATCCAGATTCATAATGTACATCTTCCCCTCTTTCCTAGCAACAAAGAGTTCAATGCCACCCTTGGATGCCTCTGCTAGGTCACCCACGAATAATACAGATGCACCCTTGGCAGGGATCTGTTGTACAGACACCAGACTACAGTATAGGCTAGGGACATACATCACTTCCTGAAGCACAATCTTACATTTTGCTTGAATCACGATTACCCCAATCCCTTCCACCGAATGTTTATGTCCATCACCAATTTTCACAGATCCCTTCCATTGCAGGTTGATATCCTTGAACTTCTTAATGTCACAGCACATATGATCTGACGCACCTGAGTCCAGAAACCACTTTCCCAGTGATGATTTTGACATGTATGCATGTGCATCCGCTTCAGCACATAGGAGCACTGCTGCTACTTCTTCAAATTCAGCTACAAAAGCCTTGGCATCCCCTTTCTTAGTGCTTTCCTCCTTGAACTTCTTCCAGATTGGCATTCCCTTGCCTTGTGTCCAGGCTCCTTACAGGTGTAACACTTTATTTTACTATCACCAGAGGTGTCCTGCTTTTGATGCTGCTGATTGTGCTTCTGCTTAGAATGCTGTTTAGCCATGGCTTTTAAAGCCACAGGTTCTTCTTTACTTGATGTCGCCCTGTTGTGCAATGCTAATCGCCTTTCTTCCATCACAAGCTTGCGCTTTACATTTCTTTGATGTGAGCCTATCCAGATCACCCTTTGAAGTATCTCACAAAATCATCATACTCCCTGAGTGGTAGCCCAAGTAGCAAGAAAGCAGCAAAGCAAGTGTCATTTATTGGGATGCCACCCATTGTCACCTTCTGAATCAACTCATCCATCTTGGAAATGTAATCTGCCATTGGCATTGATGGCACTTTATCCAACCTAGCTATTTCCTTGAAAAACAACATAGTGTGAATCATCCCAAATTCACCATACATTTCCTTAAGTGTGTCCCACACTTTCTTTGCAAATTTAAACTCACCAACATGTAGAGTAGAGCTGTGCAGCGCCTCAATGATGACTCCCCAACCTCGGCGATTGACTCTGGCTTGTTCTTGGTTGAGCTCTGCCAAAGCCTCTTCTTCATTCTCATTATCGTGTACGACATTCCCAAACCCAGGTTCAATGGCATTGCAACAGTTCTTGTCAATCATTCTTGCTTCGATAATCTTCGACCACGGGTAGTAGTTTGCCCCATCACAATGTAGAAGGATTTTCTTGGAGGTCTCTTCCCTTTCTTCACATTTGGCCATCTTGAACTTACTTCTTGATGATTTTTTTTGTTTTTTTTTTTTTGTATGGTGTTTTTACGTTGCATGAACCATGGTTATTCAGCAACGGGACCAACGGCTTAACGTGACTTCCGAACCACGAGAGATGAACTTCTATCACCAGAAATTCACATCTCTCACTCCTCAATGGAATGGCCGAGAATCGAACCCGCGACCACCGAGGTGAGAAGCAAACACCAAACCAACCACGCCACTGAGGCGCTACTTCTTGATGATGGGCTTTAAGGGAAGCTTAGCTATATAGGCTAACACTTTCTTCAGTCTGGATGATATCACACTTCTCTATCAGTCCTGATGTGTTCTGGGCCCATAACCTGTTAACCTTACTAAGTTCTAGACTTTCTAGGATTAGTTTCACTTATTAAGAGTGTTCCAAGAAGGGGCTGATTGATACACTTGTGTTGTCGTCGGTAGATTTTTATTCAGACTGGAAGAGGGAAGCGGGAATGCCGAAAATGCCTCTTTGTTTACATACAGGTGGCGCCACGACTCGCCAGCGAGAAAGACTAAGTACTTCAGAAAAATTAACATACAAGCAGTGAGTGCAATGTTAGAACAAAAATATGAATAATACAAATCACAATCTACCAACAGTGTGTGGGTCGATAACGACAATCGTTCAGTGTATGGGGGCCTTATTTAAGGGATTCGGCATTTCTTGGTATTCGGAGTTGAGAGGACAGATTAGTTTATCCAAGGTCTCTAGACCTTGAGATTATCTGTGACAAAATTAAGAGATGTACTGGAACTATCAGGAAATAACCAGCCGGAACCGGACCTTTTATATCTAGGCAGTTATCATAAGGCTTACATTTCTCAGCTCTGTTTATTTTCATTTATTTCTAATTTTGATATTTTTTTATAAACTTTTCATTTACATAATTTCATTAAGAAAATATACAGGGGTTAATAATATACAGCAGTTTCCTTTCAAGTACTTTTATTAGAAAACTTGCAGGATAAATTTTGTTGTTAACTAAAATTACAATGGCTAGGAATTAATATTTATTCTTAGTTCATCAACCAATGGTAGACCTGCAGAAAAAACGCTCCTTATCTTCAATCATATACTTAAACTGAAATCTGCCTGTACCAAATGTATAATTAATGCTATGGTAAGCAAGACTTTGTCACATTTTCAACCATTCATATGTGGAAAAAGTATTCCTTTTCTTCATTAATGTACCAAATAATTTGCATTTATTTGACTGTACTAAACTAATATGCACGTATTTATTTGCTCGGAACTGCGAGCTGGAATCTAGGAAGATCGTGAGTAAAAGTCGTTCTCCTGTGCAAGGCGAGTGTTTCTCCTCGTATACATTTCAGCACTGAATAGGTTACCTAATTCCAGTTCCGGGCAGCTGGTTCTTTTGCATTCCTAATATAAATATGAAGTATCATGCAGTTGTTGCAGCAAAGAACGAGGGCTTTTGACTTTGAATCAAATAGAAAACTAAGCTTTGATTGCAAATTTCATCACATTTCTAAATGGGCATTATTGTATCTGAATAAAAAGAAAAACTAAATTGAAAGACTTATATTTCAGTCATTATTTACAAAAATGGGTAGTTTATAGGAAATGTATACAAAAGATAATTTTCACAGTAAAGCCCCTTACAGGCAGCACGCTATACAAAATAGATATACAGACATTTACATGCTTAGGATAAGTATAAAAAAATACACAACGGGATTTATAAATACATCTTATACACATAAGACCACTAATATATGCTGTCAGTGTTGCACATTGTTATGGCAAGTGTAACCATTAGAAGGAACAAGAAGGAATATTATTTTGATAATCTAATTTCATTACAGGAACCCGGCCCTTTACACAGTAAAGCCAGCAAAGTTGATCAAATATATACAACCCTATTTTCCCTAACGTAGACGTGATTATTTAAATAAATAAGTGAATAAATAAATAAATAAATTTTAAGTTTCATAGTCACCACAAGAATCAGTGACTGTCAACAAATGTCTCAAGTTGGGGATGCAAGATATTCTTGTAAGGAACGCCGTGTCTTCTGATAGACGCTGCAGCTAACCACTGCAGGGAGGTGTGGCGCACTGCATTAACGTGATGAGAAAGCGGCTGGCCTTGGGATGCCCTCAGACTCAAAAGTATGCCCCATACCATCGGCAGCATCCAAATGCGCACCTGCTGACTATACCTGTGGGGCATTATGTTATCGGCGAGAGCGTGGAGGGGCGTGCTGCCCTTAAAGTCTGTGGCACAAGGATCAGCTCCGGTTTCCAGAAGAAGGTTTACTACTTCCAGACTGGGGAAGATACAGCCGGGCACTGATTCTCCGCATATCTGGTCTCCTCTGGTGCAAGCTATATGCAGAAGTGTCGTGCCCGTGTCGTTCCTAGGATCTGCCTTCACAAACCTGTAGACAGCTTCTTTCACCCTGTGCCACTTCGAGGGTGAGACATCAAGGAGTGGCTTTGCTACTGCAAATAAAAAGTGCATCGCTATGTAGACGACACAGTAGGCCTGAATGGCACGTTTTGCACTTCGACGAGGTTGGGAGCCACCACAACTACTCTCTTCTTTCTTTAGCTCCAAGAGGATTAACATGATACCTTCTGTGCACATTTCGAAGGCGCGCAAGAAATCCTCAAAATACGTCGCTGGGCTCAGGCCTGCGTATAGTGGGATCTGGCTGGTGGTCAGATTTATGAATAATGCAGCGAAAGACTATGTGAAACAGCCTCTTCTCGTCTGAGGGTTTGTAATGATCCTGATCATTACGCAGTGTGCGCATCCATAATCTGAGACACTTGTCAACATCACCATGATTCACGTACCCGATGCCCATAGACTATCCTTTCCTTTGCAAGTAAGGATTGCACTTCTAAGGCATCGACATCGGATTCTATTCTCTCCAGTTCATGGAGGGTCGTGACCTCGGTAAAATCATCACACGAACAGCTTAGCGAGCAATGCCCGGCCTTCAGATAAATCAGGGCTCCGTTGAAGTATCTGCAAAAAATGGATGACATTACAAATTTTGTTTTTTACCCAGATTGAAATGGAAGCTTCTGTCGTTTAAGGTATACTTCCATCATAGCCTTGCAGAAGAGAACAAATGACAGAAAATAGCAATGCAGCTATAAATAATCATAAAATAGAAGATGCAAGATATGATTCACATTCTAAAGTAAACTGGCGGTGAAAAGTGTATTCAGAAACTATCTCTACGTCTTACAGATTCAAAGGTGTTATTGGTATTACCTTCCACACCTTTCAAACCCTTTTAATGTCAATTTCCGTTTCAGCACTGAGTGGCCTCATAGCTATGCCCTAGCGCCTGGGCTTTGATATAATTTTATATTCCATGCTATCATCAATCAACAGAACTTACCTCTGATTCATCACACATTTCCAGCAACGGAGAGCACCGGTCAAATAATGCATTTAGGTAAGAAGCGTCACTCCAAGAAGCTCCAGCGCATCGAGTTTATCTCTGGCAGGTGCCAGGTCTGTTCTGGAGATCAGGACGATGTTCGCAGGACAGTAATAACTGGCTACCAGCAAAGGGGTAGTTCCTGGAAGAGGAGAATGTTACATCGAAGATTCCACGCTTCTTTTTAGTTCAAGTTTTATATGAAATTCAGGTTCGGTCGCCCTACGAAAGGGGGAGTTGTTTACCAATGGCAACGCCTCACTTGTGGTAGAAAAGACATGGAGCGCCTACAGTTTAGTTGGCCAAGAGTATCGTCTGATAGATAATTGGCGGACGAATACAAAGAAGATGGCGCGCCCATGTTTTGGGGCAATTTTTGAAAACGTGCAGTAATAGATCATAAACTGTAAATTACCCAAAGACAATAGCGAGCCATCACCTATTCTAATCATGAAGAGTAGAGGTGGGGAAAAATAAACTCAATCGTTTCAGGAAATAGAATACAACATGTAATACCAAATACGCAAATTTACAAGTATATACAAAGCAAGTATAGCCCCGTAGGGTGCAGTCAGTCAATGCACCTCATGCAGGGCACTATAGGCTCTACTTGAAGCATTTTGCGTTGTCTCTTCGGTCCTTGCTGTAACCCCTTTCATTCATACACTCTTCCATTATTTTACACCCATTCCTAATCATTGTTTGGCCTAAATTTTATATCCCAATGCCAGTATTACACAAGTTTAATTATGATCAATCGTTATTTTTAACGGATCAAAGGAGGCAAAGCGAATTTAATGACTGGCATTTTTAACAAATCAAGAAAGACTGGGCAAGACTCACTCACCGTAAGCATCAACGTTCATAAGAGCGTTGTGATCCAGGAACACCTTCATCACTGCCAGGCTCTGCGCATGCGGGTAACGCACTTCTCTCGTCGATCCTCTTGTTCACTTCTGCGCCGTCAGCGCCGACGTCAATGAGGTACTTCACAATATCCCGATGGCCGTAGTAAGAGGCGACCTTCAAACCGCTGATTCCTTCAGAGTCGGTAATCTCGATGTCTGGAGGAAAAGAAATAAACAGGAATAAGACTATCAATAAGTTTTTTTTTAAATAAACGGGATATCTTTAGATAAAGAGGATTCGTGAACTCTCAAGTATTCAGACAATGCCTAGCGAAGGGTTACTCTATGTGGCGCATGTCACGACGACCAGACATACGGCAGTAAATACCAACCAAAACACAGGAGCGAAATTAATGAAGAAACTATCAAATGAAAACTTGATCGCCGCCCACTACATTAAAATTAACCGTTCAAAAATACTCAAGAAAAACTCACCAGCCCCGTGTTCCACAAGAAGCCTGGCAACGTCCAAGTATCCGTGCAAACAGGCAGCTCGAAGCGGAATGTACCTGGGGTGAGGGTGGTAGTTTGAATTGGCGCTCTTGGAGAGGAGCTATGAATTTCATTTAAAATAATCAAATGAATTGTCCCAGTCACCTCTGCAAACAGAAAAGCATTTTGCTTTAATTTTTTAGTTATGATTGTAGATATTTTTTAAGAAAAATTTTTAGATATAAAGGAAATACGGAAAAGATGTTCAGAAGCTCCCATGTTGTCACGTGTCACGGCCTTTTGGTGTAGGGCAACAGTTCACCCACAATCGTAGTACAATAATACCTAACGAAGGAACAAAATAGGAAAGATGTTAGAATTAACAGTTTCCTTTTTTTTAATATATTTGACGCACATTTCTCAAAGTTCTTCCTCTGAATATAAATAAATTCTTTGTAAATACACGAATGCGTACGACTCGGCAATTTCAGAGAGAATGTGGCCGTGAATTGATCTAACCAATCTCCGGAAGTATACACACGCTCGCACACACACACATTGTGGCGGAATCACAAGCTCAAAAACAAGCTGCAGAATC
This sequence comes from Macrobrachium nipponense, assembly GCF_015104395.2. NCBI lineage: Eukaryota > Metazoa > Arthropoda > Malacostraca > Decapoda > Palaemonidae > Macrobrachium > Macrobrachium nipponense. The sequence goes on along the minus strand of NC_087210.1, from coordinate 78,363,323 downwards.
CCCCCCACATATACCTAATCAGTCCAGCTGCCAAAATCCACCCTCAATCACACTTTCTTCTTTACACAACAAATACAGCCGGACAATTGACCTACACCTATACCTAACAAAACACATGTACCTACCAACACTATACAAAAACAAAACGAAAAAACAAAAACACATGTACTACTTACCAACACTCCAGATACTCCGGGTTTTGCTGTGCTGTTTGCCGTCGAGGTCGCAGAGATACCAATCACAACCCAGACCACAACCTAGAACCAAAACAACAACAACAAAAAGGAATACTACAACAAAACAGGAACACAACCACAAACCAACAACAACACCCAAAGACCACAACCTGCAACTCAACAACAAACAAACACAATCACAACCTAACAACACAGCAAACAACCAAGGAACACAACCACAACTTTACACAAACTCAACAACACAACAAAAGACCAATGCACAAACAATTACCAACACAAAAAAATAACACAAAAAGAGGCAACATACACACCCACTAACAACCACCCTCAGCTACTACAACTCACATATAATAACAGGAACTCACATACAACTCAACAAAGACCTCACAGCACAACTCCTCTTAAGCAACAATATCAACTGACAAAAAAACAACTAAACAACAAACAAAACACAACTTAGCTGACTTTCAATTCCTCCCATAAACTGCTGTCCAAACTACTTATCAACACCAGCTCTCACCAAAGACTGAGTCTGACCCCAAAAATAACTCAGAACTCTGATCTCTACCAGCAGACAACCCAGCCAGAACTCACTAACAGCCAATACAGTCGTTAACTATCCATACAGCAATTACACCCTCTCTCTCTCTCTCTCTCTCTCACCACACACACACACACACACACACACACACACACACACAGACGTTGTCAAATGGAACTCCATAACTCCTCCATAACATATGCTTATAAAATTACAGTAAATGCACGTGACTTCATTAAATACGCGAATACCACAGGAAAATGATAGGCAGAAATCCAAGCGCTTTCTTCTTTACTAAGACATTGTAAGGACCAAGGTATATAGAATAAGGGCCATTCTATATACCTTGGTACGGATGAAAGTGTTTGGATTTCTGCCTATCATTTTCCTGTGGTTAACACATAAATATGTTTGTGTGTTATCTAAACAAAACTGAGTAAATGACCGCTTCTGTTCGAAGGCATTCTTAAGCAAAACTATTATGTACAAAGACAAGAGCAGATTATAATGACGAATAGATTTTCCCAAAGAAACGGTTTTGGAAATTTCTAAATGCATATAAAAGCATTTGCTGATTTAATATACATTTTACTGACGAAATCTCGCACTGTTGTTCGATTTAGCGTAATGAAGAGAAATAGCCATCTTTGAAATATAGTACTTATTTTCTATATTCTGGCGTTTTTTGGGCCCCTTTTATCAGATGGAATTCTGTTGTAACAGGAGATTTTTAGTACTTTTTACCAGTCACACACACACACACACACACACACATTATATATATATATATATATATATATATATATATATATATATATATATATATATATATATATATATATATACATATAATGTGTGTGTGTGTGTGTGACTGGTAAAAAGTACTAAACAAATCATGTGATAAAAGTGTAGAAAACGCCATAATATAAAGAGTAAGTACTATGTTTCAGAGGCTGCTGTCTCTCTCCTTCAGGTAGGTAATGAAGAGAGAGACAGCAGTCTCTGAAATATAGTACTTACTTTCTTTATTCTGTGGGGGGGGGGGGGCGGGTTTGCTACCTTTATTAGATGGAATTCTGTTGTAACAGAACATTTTTACCATATAGATATATATATATATATATATATCTATATATATATATATATATATATATATATATATATATATATATATATATATATATATAACTGATATATATATATATATATATATATTATTTTTCTAAAAATGTTCTGTTACAACAGAATTCCATCTAATAAAGGTAGCAAACCCGCCCCCCCCAAAAAAAAAAAAAAAAAAAAAAACAGAATAAAGAAAGTAAGTACTATATTTCAGAGACTGCTGTCTCTCTCTTCATTACCTACCTGAAGGAGAGAGACAGCAGCCTCTGAAACATAGTACTTACTCTTTATATTATGGCGTTTTCTACACTTTTATCACATGATTTGTTTAGTATACATCACCACATCTGTATACGATACAGGTGTGTACGGTACACGTGTAAATATGGCTTTGCTATTTTTGTCCCTGCTTTGGCAAGGAATAAATTCAAGCAGGCCTGACTGCTCTGCACGAGCTTTCCTTCTCAGTTCCCTCGTAGTGTTTGACAGACATGCATTTATTTTAGTATGTTTTATTTTTTTATACTAACCACGCGCAAAAGTTGCTCTTGATTTGAGAAAGAAAATTCCTTCTTCTGAGGAATCGTAAGAGAAGCTGAAATTTGTGAAACTGTGGTAGCCAGAAAGCCTAATCCCTGCCCCCCGACCACCAACCCCTCCAGGACCACCACTACTACTTACACGAGCTGGTATTCGGCGACCTTGACCGAACAACAATCGAGGATTCTTTATAGAATTGCCTTTTGGCGCCCCTACGCCGTTATGGAAAGGAGAAGAATCCTTACAACACAGGGGATTTCAGTAAGAATCCGTCTAGAACGTCTTTCTGATAAACGGGAGCCAGTCAAATCATGGGACAGCAGTATGTAAAAGCAAGTCATGCAAAATTTGCACACACACACAGGGAGAGAGAGAGAGGGGAGGGGATGTACCAGAGAGAGAGAGGTTATGCTTCTGCAGCGAACTGAATGCAAAGCTACAGAAAAAGGTGACAATAAACAGCGCAGGCGCACACGTACGCACGGCGTTTTATATATATATATTATATATATATATATATATATATATATATATATATATATATATATATATATATTGAATAGAATGGCTTTCTCACTGTTAACCAGCTTTTTTGAAATTGCTTCATATTTTCTAATTATTTTCTTTACTTCATTGTTCAGGTTACTAATGGACACATAATGGGGTTCCTTCCATTTACTCCAGTATTTTTACAAAAACGCGACAGCTGTTTCGTCAACCTATACGTATTGACGTTATCAAGCGTACTGATACAAATATGTTGTTGTTGTTAGTAGAGGAAAAGACCCATATAGACTCCACTTTTCTAGCCCCACCCCCCGCCCCCACCCCCCCAAGGGGCGTGGCTACCCCCTCCCCCTCCTGATTGGCTCATGTACATACGTGAGGCCTAAAAAGGGGCGGGGCAACCCCCAAAAGGGGCGTGGCCACCCCGACCCCATATAGACTCCACTTGTCTGGGGGGTGTGGCCACCCTGACCCCATATAGACTCCACTATTCTGGGGGGGCGTGGCCACCCCTGACCCCAAATTGACTCCATTTGTATTATAAGCTCATGTACGTACATGAGCTCATAATTGACTCCATATGTATGATAAGTTCATGTACGTACATGAGCTCATAATTGACTCCATTTGTCTTACAAGCTCATGTACGTACATGAGCTCATATTAGGGGGGCGTGGCCTCCCCTAACCCCAAATCGACTCCACTTTTCTACCCCTGTGACGTCACATAACTATAAGGGAATAAAACCATCCTTTCAACCCTCCACTATTCTGGGGGCGTGGCCACCCCTGACCCCAAATTGACTCCATTTGTCTTACAAGCTCATGTACGTACATGGGCTCATATTAGGGGGGCGTGGCCTCCCCTAACCCCAAATCGATCCACTTTTCTACCCCTGTGACGTCACATAACTATAAGGGAATAAAACCATCCTTTCAACCTTCCACTATTCTGGGGGGCGTGGCCACCCCTGACCCCAAATTGACTCCATTTGTATTATAAGCTCATGTACGTACATGAGCTCATAATTGACTCCATTTGTAGGAAACGTTCATGTACGTACATGAGCACATAATTGACTCCATTTGTCTAACAAGCTCATGTACGTACATGAGCTCATATTAGGGGGGCGTGGCCTCCCCTAACCCCAAATCGACTCCACCTTTCCTACCACCCCCTGTGACGTTCACGTAACTCTAAGGGAATAAAACCATTCTTTCAACCCCTGACCCCCAAATTGACTCCACCTTTTCCTACCCCCCTGTGACGTCACGTAACTCTCCGGGAATAAAAAGAAAAACCGACATTTCAAGCCTGACCCCAAATTGACTCCACCTTTCCTACCCCCTGTTGAACGGTCACGTAACTCTCCGGGAATAAAAAACCAACATTTCAAACAAATCACCCCCCAAAGTTGACTCCACTATTCTACACCCTGTGACGTCACGTAACCTCGCATGGGAATAAAAAACCATTCTTTCAACCCCTGACCCCAAATGTTGACCTCCACCTTTCCTACCCCCAGTGACGTCACGTAACTGCTACGGAAGGAGAAAAACCAACATTTCAAAACCCCTCCCCCACCCCAAATGGACCTCACTATTCTTTACCACTGTGACGTCACGTAACTCACAAAAAAGGGGAAAATAAAACCCATTCTTTTCAACCCCCGACACCCCAAATTGACTCCACCATTTCCCTACCCCCTGTGACGTCAACGTAACTCTCCGGGAATAAAAACCAACATTTCAACCCCTCACCCCAAATTGACTCCACTATTCTACCCCTGTGACGTCACATAACTCTCTGGGAATAAAACCATTCTTTCAACCCCTGACCCCAAATTGACTCCACCTTTCCTACCCCCTGTGACGTCACGTAACTCTCCGGGAATAAAAACCAACATTTCAAACAACCCCACCCCAAATTGACTCCACTTTTCTACCCCTGTGATGTCACGTAACTCCTACGGGAATAAAAACTTGACCCCACCCCGACCCAAAATAGATTCAGTTCACTGTTTTTTGCGACTCATGTCCCCTATAATTGTTTTCAAAGTAACCTGGGACGTTTACCTCATCCTCCTCCTATAAAATCTCTAAATATATGCACATTGCGAATATACCTCTCTCTCCCTGCCCCCCCCCTCCCCCTCTCCCTCTCTCTCTCAGCCGTTACATTTTGTTTATATATATATACACAGCTGCTTAGATATTCAGAGTATCATGATAAAAGGATATTTGGCGACTGACTTCATCCACATGTGATATATCCCCCAATAACCATATCAGAGTCAATGTTATCTGATGATGAATCACGCACACACACACACATATGAAGAAACGAGACCTTATCGCCATATTTGCCCAGCTGACTTCACCCCAACGTGAAATTTTATTTTTTCATAGAATTTGAGTCATAATCTAGGTGGCGAACACAAGGACAAAGGTACACATTTCAATTTTGTTTATTTATTATACCGATTTGTTTTGAAAGAGGTTGAAAAATCAAATTACAGACGGAATTGTTATTTTATATTTATATCCAATCCTAAATACAGGGAATGAATTAATAATATTCCATACAAATACTACATTAGAAAAAAACTGTACAAACACGAACGATAATATGGCGCATTCGCTTTTTCAAAAACAATACTTCAACGAAACATACTACGGCTACTATATATTTTCTAACCTGTTCCTTCACATCACAGTCCCTTAGTATATACCACAAACATCTTCTCCAGCACTTTCCCGACCGTGTATCGAAGACGACGACGTTTCATCTAACACCTCAAAGCTTTTAAATTTAGCTAACAAGTTTTTCACTAACTTGTACGAGGAGGTTTGATGAAGCCATGGCGAGAGTTCACGTCTTGACTGATGACAATCCTTCAAGAAGATTAATGAGCTCCGAAAGACCCTCAACCCGAGAACTCTCTCACAATCACTGATTACAAACCAGTTGTGACGAAGCATCAAGTCTTATCATTCCCTCACGCCAAAGGTCATCCACACATGACTCATTTTATCAAAATCAGTATCACGTGACTAAACAGCTCCGATATCATTGTTCCTAAAATGTTAATAAGCCACCCACACACTCGCCATCTTGTTTTTCGCATGTCCCGCCCTCACCTTCCCACCCCCTCCTCCTCCTCCTCTTCCTCCTCCTCCTCCCTTTTTCCCCATATTTCGCCACCCGTTTTCAATTTGTTTTTTAATGGCTATATTCCTTAACATCCAATCTTTAACCCCCGCCATTTCAATGAAGTAGCGATAATTCGAAATATTATCAACGTGGTTTTTTTATTCCCTTTGAAATTCTCGAGCTATATCTAAAATATTATAACCTGCGAGCGGATGAGTTAAATCTCCTTCTTCATTCCATTCAACCGTGTTAGAATCTGTAAGTGCTTAACAAAAGCCGTAACGATGACTTTTGGGGTTCTTTAAAAAATATTGGAATAATACCTGTTAAATCGGGATTGCTCTTTTTGCGAGTCATGTCCCCTTTAATTGTTTTCAATGTAATAAAAATGGGCGTTTACCACCTCCTCCCCTCCAGTCACTGCACCTACATTTTCTATAGGAGGGGGAGGAGGAGGAGGAGGAGGTCCCGTGAGCGATATAGCCGGCATAGGTGGTTTTTGGATATTAAGGGAGACGTGTCCGCTACTATAACAGCTGCTGTATCCAACTTGCCAGTACCCTCTAGGTTATTAATATCACCATCACAAACCTCTTTTCTATTCATTAACCTCTCATAGGTAATGGCAGGGATAACGTAAAACTCTCCTTCATTTTCAATTAAAAAGACTCCCTACCAAACTCGCAGCAATAGGCAATAAAACCGATAGAATAGTCCCCCCCCTTTACGACTTTTCAGTATATTTTTCTTCTTAGATATGGACGTTGTTTTCAAAGGACACAAGATGAATTTCTCGTCTACAATTTCTTAAGTGTTTAATAAACTTCTTATCTTGAGTTAGATTACCACAAAGAAAATTTCTAAAAATTTTCCGAGAGAGTAGACACCAAACACCGTTTAAGATGGGATTACTTTACTTCTTTCACTGGGTGATAAACCAGAGATGAATAAAATAAAGTTTATTTTTACGTATTAAAGGTTGCTTACGGTTCATATCCGTACAATTTGAGATTCATCAACCCAGGAATTGAATTGACTCGGATAACCTTTCCAATGAACGTAATATTGAGTTTTATTATCTTTCCTCCTCCTTCCCAGAATAGTGATATCATACGTTTTCTGGTAGATTTGTGCGAATTAATTCTTCACGATAAAATACGCCCTTTATTTCTTCACCCGCTAAATCTTCCAAGAAGTATACGACCGGATTTTGCCTTGTATCCACTTTTCGGATTTTAAAAATTTCCAGAGTATTTTGAATTGTATATCCCCTCCTAAAAATTGCGTTGCGACGCTCATCGGCAATACGTACAACGTCTCCAACATTCAAGAGCGAAATGGCGGGAGGATTAACGAGAACAGCCTTTTTTATACATACTCGAGAATTGACGTTCAATGTCATCTCTATCCGTTAATGCGTGAACCTCTTGCGGGGTGCGACCCAAACTTCTATGGGGGGTATGATTATAACTCTGAACAATGTCGCGCAAGACGTTAATGTATTTTAAGGTATTCTTATGTGTGAGATATCTATATATACGACCCTTAATAGTCCTTATGACTCTTTCAGCTATAGAGGATTTTATTTTTCTCTCGAATAAACGCATATAATATTATATTTTTACTATCTAGATATTCTCTGACGTGTTTGTTATAATATTCCCTACCCTCATCGCTATTCAAACGTGAAATTCACCCAAAAATTCGGTAGATTCGATAACCTTCTTCAAAGCGCGACGCATAGTAACACCATCCTTCTTTTTCAAGGGAACAATTTGTAGATATCTGGAAAACACGTCAATAAAGACTAGCAAATATTTAAACCCATTATTATACCGAGCTAATTTGGACATATCAGCTAAATCGGTGCTCGCTATTACTCTCGGTTTGGGTGACATGATTTTTCTTCTGGGGAATTTTTTTCGAGTGACTTTATGCAGTGTGTAAGACTTTTGTCCACGTAAGAATTCTTTAACATTTTCACGAGTAATTTGGCTATTCAGATTTTTCGCTACTCTGAATAAAGAGTCCACCCCGCTGAAACTACCCACACCCCGTGCATCTCCGTACAAAGTTTTAGCAGTTTTTATCCGTTCTTTATCCATATTGGTAAGCTATTTGATATTCCGTTTCACCCAGAATATTAGTTCGGAGCTGTAACACTTCAGGTGTTGACGGAGCGAAGTCTACTAACAAATAACCATAGCGGTTATGTGATAGGGGCCTTTTTAATATATGTCCGAAAAGGCTGAAGCTTTTTGACGGCCAAATAACTGCCGACCTAAAGTTTTCAATTTGACTAAAATCACGATTTTTCATTAGAATATAATGTGAGCAATTCAAGCTTATACTTCTACTAAACTTTCCCGAATGAAAACTATTCTGCGTTATGAATATAACTGAAATAGATGAATGACGTCCCGCTGTGAAGGCGTTAGTCACAAATTTATTATCACTGGCCTCGAGGAAGCAATCATCGAGTATGAATAATAGACCTTTATTAACCTCCGTCTCCCCCTTTTCAGCGTAATCAAAGGGATTTAAAATTTCTTTGGATACTTTAAATTTGGGACCTATTGAGGGATGCGTTTCAAGGGGGTGTTCAGATACCCCGCAATATAAAATGTATTGGAAACGCGTTTCATAGAGTTCAATGATTTTTTGACATAGGACGGACTTGCCACTGTTACTAAACCCGCGATGATAATACGAGCGGGATTAGCGAATGGGTCTAACAACTGCAGGGAAGGGACCTGTCGCGGCCATGATGTTAGCACGTTTAAGACTATAGGTGTGTACTTTACGCGCTCCTTTTTATATACAAGCCTTAATAATAATTAGGGTGAATGGAAGTTGACGGCAATAATATTTGTTTAATTTCTATAATGAAATACATACAGGTTTTTCCTACAAAATAAAAATAGAACGTACAGTAAAAATGCGAAGTATAATAAAAAATACAATATAATAATTCAAAATATAAAAAACTAACTGTGATATAGATTATAAAATAAAAATACATTATATACAATATAATATATTAAAATATATGAATATAAGATAAAATATATAGTAAAATATATAAACTATGACACCCGGTCAAGGTGTGATACGACCCCGTTTAACTGGAGGAGAGGGTGGAACCATTTCCCGTCGAGAAGTCAAAGACGTCGAAGAGAGAGAGGAATTAACATTGTATATTTTACTATTCTCTCTTCTACGTTTTGAACATCCTTTCACCCGTGGGAAATGTGATGGATGTAGGGTCGGAGGAATAGGAGGAGTAGGAATTCTCGAGGTGCTAGGAGCGGAATATTTAAAATTGGAGAGATTGCCGCTACTACCGGCGCCACCACTACCCTCTCTAGCTCCTCCTCCTCCTCCTCCTCCGCTATACCTCCTCCACCCCAATGTCTGGATGTCCATACGCCAACGATTTATAAGGTGTCACATAATATCTCTTGTCCTCTAAAGGACAGAGAGATACCTTTCGCTGGCTCGTATGACACATCGTGCCTCCTACTCTTTGCAAATTGTGCACACGAGTATAAGTAATCTCATTCTTTTCGATTACAGCTCGATACTGGTCATGTGGAATGGTCTTTTGCCGGCACCTTTGTACACCTTTCAAGGTGTTACTACGACTAGTTTCCGTCAGATACGAATAATGAATTCCTCATGAGTTCAGCCCCCGTTTCAACCTTCACTAGCCCGAGTTCCCCTTACGTGACTCATCGTACAATTCGTGAGTTTTTGGGGAAATTACTCAAATCCATGTAGGGTTTGAGCGCAACCCTTCAGTTCCCGATTGAGGTTATCAGTCACCAGGGGGAAAAAGATCAAGCTGTCCAGTGTCGGTATACAGGAGCTGAACTCGGTGTCCATACTGCTTTTGAAGAACGTCGTAATAGAACCGATACATCATATCCTTCGCCATGTCTAGTATACTGAAACCGATATAAATTGAAATTGGGGATTCAGCCATAACAGACTCTTTGCAATGGTTTACAATGTACCTGTCGTTTACCAGTTTTTCCAAAGACTTGTACGTGTGGTTTGGACACATTCCTGAGGAGAGAGGCTTCACCGGTGGTGACG